>NC_061100.1:39957396-40016662 GCF_015104395.2 Macrobrachium nipponense
TCATTGTTATTCTCATTTTTAGGGCTGATATCTGCAGTGTGTCTGAAAGCACATCTGCACATATCCGGTTTTTTCCGTCTTATATTTAATTCCTTTCCTTGCCCAATTTCTTCCTCTTGTTCTTCTTCTTCAGTGTTTGAATGTGTGGTCTACTTTTTTCTCACTCCTCGTTTTATTCTTATTCTTTATTGCCGGCATATGCAGCCCGAAAAAACGAATATTTGCATGTCTGATTATCTTCTCATTATGCTTCCTCATACTTCTTGTTTTTTTTTCCCCTTCATGTTCTCATTCTCTTTTGTAAGCTTACGTTCAAGTGCAGATGTTTACATTAAGAGCATCTTGTCCTTGACTTTAGTTTCCAGTGTATTCTATTTTAACTGTTATCAATGTCCGGGTTGGGTAAGGTTGGGAAGCAACTTGAACGACACAGAAGAGTTACAGTATTTCACTTACAGTATTTCAGGCCGCTGAGAAGGACAACCTAATGCCCACTTCTAACCCAGGCAGAATGGGAGGAGAAACACTGAGAGGAAAAGAGAAACACTGAGGTTCAAACGTGAACGAAGACACAGAACAAATCCTTGAACAGATAATTAAAATCTATGTAAACCGGAGTAGAAAAAAAAAAACTTTTTCAAGGCTTGGTGCACTCTACAAGCAGACCTGAATTCCACGGAATAGACGTGGGAAGTGGTGACCTGGCGGGCATGACAAGGCAGTCTGAAAGAAGACACCCTTTCTATAAGCTCCACTGAGCACTGGCGAAAACAGTACATTTAGAGGACACTTGCAATGAGAAATAGGGTCTAAGGAAGAGATGAGAGCAGTCTTAGTATTGCTGTTTGCAGTAGAGAGAGAGAGAGAGAGAGGTATGCAAAATTTACGTATTACCACCATATGAGTGAAAGAAGGGTCTGCGAAGTATTCACCACCAACCACGATGGACCCAGGACCTTACTGACATCCAGGAGGTTTTAGATGACGCGAAATAAAATACACATGGTAAAATAGCTACCATAAAAAAAAACTATGGTAAAAATCCTATGGCTTAGCTGTACGACTCATGCTTAAGGCGTATGTCTCGTTAGGGTGAAAGAAAGAAAGAAAGAAAATCACCTCTTCTGTCCGGCTGACCTGTATGAGTGGGTCCTGGATGGGCTTCAACTTGCAGGACCCAACCGTCCGTCCACCTTTACGTCACAGCCACCAGGCGCACCAAAGAATACAAGATATATATATATATATATATATATATATATATATATATATATATATATATATATATAGAGAGAGAGAGAGAGAGCGTGAACGTGTGTGTGTATGTGCAGTGTACCACAGGAAAAATGAAACACTGAGTGTAAATCGTGAATCTTGAAGGGTTTCATCTGTCGTATTTATACCCAGTGGTTCATTATCCTTGTGGTATATCTGCCCATATACACAGTCTCATTGTGATTTTAAGCATATGTATATAACTACACAGGCACAACATTCATATATTATTATGGTCAGTACAAAAACCGTTCAGACGTCCTTGTCCCAAGGGTAACTATTTAATATGACCGAATTATTCATTTGCCGCACTAAAAATTCATTATTATTATTATTATTTTTTGCTTATCGTGTCAAATAACATGTAATGCTCATCGCATTCGTCTGCAGTATGCCAACGCACATATACCAACCCCCATCCCTCCATAAGAATAAGTTATTAGACTGCATTCTCAAATCTTTAAATTATACGTCTGAGGTATGCAAACGCAGACATAGCCCGCCCTTTCCCCAGTCAATTTCGTGCAACCTATGACGTTCTGTGATTCTTTTTTTTTCCTTTGCGTTCTCCTATTTAGCCAGACTGGATATATATATATATCTAAAAATACATACATACAGAGAGAGAGAGAGAGAGAGAGAGAGAGAAGAGAGAGAGAGAGAGAGTTTAAACATGAATATGGCAGTCACAGCTGTGATGTTTCCAATATGAAACTGTGTTGAGGACACAGTTTCATATTGTTAAAAAATAAACATCAGTAATACCTGTAATGAATAAGAACTTTCCCAAAATAGATAAAAGGACTTTTAAATGGAAAGTGGAACTTATAACGAGTTGCAAATGTTACTCAAAAAATGCAAACATACTCAACACTTGCGATTAAAAAAAAAAAAAAAAAAAAATTGGAAAAATATCATCCAATGCAGAACTGATCTGGCGCTCTGAAAAATAAGCAGACGTTGTCTGGTTACAATTAAGGATTGTGACTAAATGAGATAAATTCGTTTATCCCCCAAAGAAGGTTCGTCAGAACCTAAACTCTTGTCCGAGAACAGTTGCTAAACTATTTGCTGAGGTTAATCAAAACAGGCGGTAAACCAATGCTTCTGGAATACTAAATAGTCGTTGTAGGCTTTCTCAGGCGTAGGTCATCGAGAGCATGAACTGAATTAGATATATAGATATATAATATATATATATATATAATATATATATATTATATATATATATATATATGTGTGTGTGTGTGTGTGTGTGTTGTGTGTGTGTGTGTGTGTGTATCAACAGCCCTGTAAAAAGCAACATCTCAATGTTAGAAATATATTTCATATATAATATATATATATATATATATATATATATATATAGATATATATATATATATATATTATATATATATATATATATTTATATAAGCATTAAGCTACACGTGTCCTCTAATATCTAAATCGCTCTACCTCGGAAACAAATTTTCATATAATGTTAACCGAAGAGGAATTTCTTAGTTGATAATAAGTTCGTCGTCTGTTGGGCTCGAACCGGGGAAGACAAGAACTCAAGAATACTGTGGCACGCTTTAAACCACACGGCCAGTAAGGGATACAGACACCCACCTACAGTCGAACTCAGGTATATGTAATTAGAATCGATATAAACCCACCTCTACCATGTTAACTACCATGTGCGTTTGTCGCACGAAGCCATATTATGAATGAATTCTTATCACATCACCGTAATTCAAATGCAAGCATTAAGCTACAAGTGTCCTTTAATATCCAATTCGCTCTAGGTTGGAAATATTATATATCATTTATATGTTAACCGAAGTGGAATTATTTAGTTGATAATAAGTTCGTTAACTTATTATCAACTAAACATATATGAAAATAGATGTTTTCCGAAGTAGAGTGAATTGGACATTAGATGACTTTTGTAGCTTAATGTTTGTACATGAATCATGGCGTGCTATATATAACACATACAAATATATATATTGTATTATATAATTCTTCTGCTGTCCTGAGTAGTGAATCATTCACATGGTAGCTATTCCAAAACATTTACCGAGAACCGGAAGTCGAACATCCTCAAAGAACACTCGACTTTTCGAGCACGATGACGAGAACTTTATTTTTGGTCACCACAAACTTATGATCTTGATTAACAGCCGTTTTTTACATCCTGCTCTTTCAATAAACACTAGAGGATTTCCTCACCTCTCACTTACTTAAACACGGGATCATTTCATAACTCCTTGACAGTGGGTATGCATACAATTCGTCGAAAGACAGTTGATAGAATGACAACTCGTCGAATTCAATTCGTCGAAATGACAATTCGTCGAAATGACAATTTGTCGAAATGAATGGTCAGAAGCACATTTTCACTGTGAAAATGTGCTTGTGACGTCTCACTCAAATAGGAGATCAATCTTTTCACTTAATTCAAATGCAATTTCTCTCATGCTCTCGCAAAAGAAGATGGAAATTTTATTGCTTCTTCGGATACAACAAGAAAGTGTATTCACCCCTCACCAAAAAGGGTGCAATTTTCTTACTTCTAATGAAAGAAAATGCAAATTTACTCACTTTTAAGAATCGAAAATGCTATCTTTGCTTCTCAATAAGGATGAAGAAATATCCTTACCTTACTTTACCAAAACAAATAACAATCATTTGTTTGATTTTTAGTCACGAAAAAATTCTCTGTTGCACTTCTCAGAGAAAGCAGATATTGCCTTATTACCGCTTCGCAGAGGAGACAACTTCCTCACCTGCATTTCAAAGGGAAGGAAGATAATTCCTCAATTGAATTTCTTCGCAGTTATCGGAGTCAATTGTTTTCCTAGAGGAGGATAAAAAATTTCTCACTTGTGCTGCCAAGTGTAGGAAATTTCTTCGTCCTCGCTTCCTAGAGAAGGAGGAAGTTTCCTCAACTGCAATTCTTTTACGAAGAAATTACCTTACTCACCATTCCAATAGATTTTGTTAAAAAGAAAACTTGTACAAAGAAATTTCTTCATTTTCATTTCCTTGCGCAGGAAGCAATTTCCCTACTTCCACTTACTTGATAATGAGGAACTTTTCTCACCTACAGTTCATGGAGTAGGAGGAAATAAGTCTGTTTTCATAAGATGCTGAAAAAATTCCTCACTTCGTAGAGACATGAAGGCAATTTCCTCACTTGCTCTCGGAAGATTGTTTGTTTGTTTGTTTGTATGGTGTTTTGACGTTGCGTGGAACCAGTGGTTATTCAGCAATGGGACCAACGGCTTTACGAGACTTCTGAACCACGTCGAGAGTGCACTTCTAACACCAGAAATACACATCTCACACACCTCAATGGAATGCCCGAGAATCGAATTCGCGGCCACCGAGGTAGCACGCCAACACCATACCGACCATGCCACTGAGGCGCTTGCTCTGGGAAGAGGCAGAGGAAACAGAAAAAAAAATAGGGGTCAGATTTGAAAAGAGGTGAGGCTCATCCTTACCAGAGGAAGAGCGACTGTAAACACGGCTCTCGAGAACGGTCCTGCTTGAAACAGCCAGCAACAATGCAAGAGGATACAGCAAGAGGATGATAAACGGGGAGGATAATAATAGGTATCCTTCTTTCACTTTCACACTTATATACTCTCAATACCTGCCGACTTCAAGTTTATATTTGCAGCAGTTCTTGCATTTTAACGAATATAAAAAAAAACTCCCGTTTTAAATAATCAAGATTGTCTCTTACTTTTCTCTAGTTTTCTCAAATTCCTGAATTCATTTCTGATCAAACTACGTGTGGGTAAATACGTTACGAGAGTTTTACTTGTGCTCTACCGAAGGGAAACCTTCAATGCAAATGAGAAGTATATGGAAAAATTCTCCCTTCCAAGTTGGTATTGGAAACCTGACACGGAAGGTAAAGGATCTTCATTTATTTACAATTTGGATTCAGGGTTTGAGGGGTATGCATATCATAAGAGGTTAACGAAGTTATTAAAATATACATATACAACACGCACATATATATTATATATATATGTGTGTGTGTGAATTATAAACGTTTTAGGAAACTTAATACTGGGGATTTTATTGAGGAACAGAAAGTATTTTAATTAAGATTGGAGGCAATTCCAGCCGTTATATCCATGGCTCTATTTCGAGTCTTTTCCTTCAGGCCTGACCTAGATATGGACACGATGAGAACTCCTTCGGCCCTTCAGAAAAAGAAGGATATGTAAACATATTCGCCCAGACATGTCAATAGCCATCATTTTGTGTATTAGTCATTTGCATATTTATTGTGCTTTATTTTTTTACTTTTCTTTTCCTCGTTTCACATACAGACGTTCGAAGCTGGAAAAGTCTATTCCACAAAAGTTTGCTAACATTATATATAATGATAATAATATATTATTTATTATTACTTATGTGCTTCATATTTTGTATGGATATTGAATTTTTCCTATGGTTTAGGAAAGACGTCGACTTAAGGTGAGACTGTAAGTCAATCACACGTCAACTTGTTGCTCTGTCCCTAATTTCCTTGATTACCAGTTCATTAGCCGTGTTCATGCTCGTCCCAGGACCTACGTAGATTGGCTTACAAACGAATCTGAATTGCAAACGAGGTCTGCAGAGCAGGAAGGCACTAGATCATCCGTTATGCAAAACGGGCGCCTCTCTCTCTCTCTCTCTCTCTCTCTCTCTCTCTCTCTCTCTCTCTGGTGAAATCAATGGACTGTGCAGTTTGAATGAGCAGATAGATATTCAAGGTTAAACTCGGAGACAGGTAAATTTCCGTTTCTCTCTCTCTCTCTCTCTCTCTCTCTCTGCTGAAATCGATGGACTGTGCAGTTTGAATGAGCATATACTCAATACAAGGTCAAACTCGGAGATATGAATAAATTTCAGTCTCTCTCTCTCTCTCTCTCTCTCTCTCTCTCTCAGAGCTGAAACGTGTCGATAATTGAGTCAAAAGATTATTTTAGTTTTTCCAGTCGTATGCATATTGACAGATGCATCAAAAGATATCTCTCTTGCGTTAATCCTCATCAAATTTCTAATGAACGATAACGTTTACTGTAATATGTGACTGAAATAAATTAAGCAAGTAAAACATGCGCCGAAGATCTCACTCTGCCGTTTTGGCCTTTGTTGTTGCGTTGGCAGAAGCACGACCATGGCTAACTTTAACCTTAAATAAAATGCAAACTATTGAGGTTAAAGGGATGTAATTTGGTATGTTTGATGATTGGAGGGTGGATGATTAACATACCAATTTGTAGCCTTCTAACCCAAGTTGTTTCTAAGATCTGAGGGAGGACAGAAAAAGTGTGGACGGACAGACAAAGCCATCTCAATCATTTTCTTTCACAGAAAACTGAAAAAAATAGCAAGAAACAAACAAGTTCCAAAATCAATTGTTAAGGAGAAAGAGTTAGATTATATTCAGTGTTGATTACAGTTATCCTTCAAGAAGGAAACACTTTCAGGTAAAAAAGTTATTGAGACAACCCGTAGGAATACTAATGGAGCGGTGTATATTTGAATGTTTTTGCTGCCATTTCTCACAGAGTCGTGGGAATCTCTGTGTTGGCAATAGAAAACTCTTCATTATCAATGTTGTTTACGATGGCTCTTTCTGTTTCGAAATTCATCAACAAATTGTTCACAAGTGACGGTCTTCATTCACTTAATTCCTCCATAAAAGCTGTGGTTAAACTATTCTTCTAAAAAATGAAAGATACGTGTGTATAGGTTTAGGTAAAGATGACAAGTAGCCAAACAGGAGAGAAGCTGCATCTTAGAAAGCTTAAATGTGATGTGTTACGAAGGATAGGTACTGTATATTGGGCATACTTTACAGGAGGTTGATAGTGCTGGGAAGGAAACTTTTGTACGACCTGCTCTGATGCAGGATGACAGCAACAGTCATTTATAACATCAGCACACTGACTACTGACATGGACAGTTTTGTTTGACGTCATAATGTTCCGCACGAATGTCTGATGTTTCCATGAGGAGAGATCTACTTGTGATTTCTTAGATATTTTTAATAATGAAGATTCAACAGGACAAGATTTTAGGACAGATGGGGGCAGTTCTGCAAGAAGTGCTTCAGAGGTTGTTATTAGGGAAAGTTCTGCACGACTTGCTTGAGAGGTTGTTATTGAAGACAGTTTTGCACAACATGTTTGGCAAAATGTTAAAGGGGTCAGTTCAGTGAAATAAGCTGTTGAAGATGATAACAGGGATTATTCTGCATGACATGGGGATGATTCTGGATGATATATATGTAATAGAGAGCTACATGGATACAGTTCAACACGACACACCAGATGTTACGATGAAGGGGGGTGGGGTGGGTGGGGGGTGGGACGCACTGCAGGAAGCCTTTTTTTTTTTCCGAGATCCTACATTATATATCATCTGCCTCTCAATGTTACGTGTATAGAAAATATTTGGGTTGCCAAAGTGATGGCTTATTTGCGAAACATTTATGGAAGTTGCTTTCCAGATGAAGGTTTACATAGTATTAGTGACGATCCCCTACCTACGCCGCTCAGACTCGGGACGGACCAACATGTTTGCAGGAGGAGTGTGGATGTGTCATGCCTCCCCTAACTAGCCCGACAGGTTTGGAGGAAGGTAGACGTGTCATGTTTCCCCTACCCCACCGATCCCCTACCTACCCGCCCGCTAGAAAGATCGGCTCGGACTTGATTATTATGGATAGATATGATTTACACCACAGCTGAATGGTAATCCACTCGCCAGTCTTCCCTTGTGAAGGATTTCCGCTTTTTCTTTTAGTGCCTGCGCCTCTTGAATGTGTGCTTGCTACTCGAGTTGCAGAGCGTTAACGTCAAAGCTTTCTTCAGGTGCCATTATCTTGTATACTTTTGTCCAGCATTAGAACCCGGGATCAGTATTCCTTGTTATGCTGTTGATGCTGATCTCAGAAGTTGCTGTTTTTATATAGTTATATCTACGTTAGCTGATTTATAAGTCATTATACATAACAGCTATGCAAGTTAACGGCCATTCAGTTTTTGTTACGGATGAATGTTTGCGATAATGACGATAATGTTTATATTAATATGTAACGTGATCCAGTCACGCACCACTTTCATTATAATACCAATAACAATCACAGGTATTAATATTGAAAAGCTTTCTTTCCTGTTCTTGTGTTACGCAATTATATATCCATATGATCAGATTTTATAATGGTTATTTAACATAATAACATATGCACAGCCATATGGAACGAGAAGAGAACCAATAACTTGCCCAGCAAGGTTCCGCAAAATAAAATGCTCATGTGTACAAAAAAGGACATATCGAATCACATAAAATTATAGATAAAACAATAAATACGCAGACGAATAGAAACAGATAACCAGTATGTCATAAGAAACTTCAAAGATAAAACCCCATAAAATTTATACTTCCCAGGGGATGCAAGAGAAGCTTTAGTCTACAACACCAGAGGAGTATATTCATGTGTATTCATCTTTCGTCCATTCCACTTACGCAAAGGTAAAATAATTATTCAGTGTTTACTCACTTTTTGAGAGAATTAATATTATCTTGCTAAGAACATCTATCCAAAAACTAAGTAGCTCTAATTCAGCAGACCGACATTAAAGCGTTTTCTTTTTCATCCAAATTTGATTTTGGTTGCTTTCATATCTTTTAATTCATAGTCTGTTTTGCTTTTCACACACACACAAATAATCATACAATTTATATATATATATATATATATATATATATATATATATATATATATGTATATAATATATATATATGTATATATATTATATATATATATATATATATATATATATATATATATATAAATATTTATATTATACAGCATATAAAAGAGCCTATCCCAGAGAGCAGTTACGGTATCTCTACAAAACCCTCTGATCAGCATACAGGCATCCTCTAATTACATAAAGTCATCCACTGGAGATATGATTGCAAAAGGGCTGCACAACAGCATATAACAATGAAAGCAACAATGGACAGGGGACAGAATATCTCCCTTTCAATTAAACCAGGGAACAATAAAGGCAGAACGGCTAACAAAACCAAATTACCAAATCATTCCTTCTCTCAGGTCTCTTTCACAGTGGCATATGAGAGAGAGAGAGAGAGAGAGAGAGAGAGAGAGAGAGAGAGAGAGAGAGATGATCATAAAAAAAGATACACTTCCATGAGCTGTCGTGTTCCGCATAATCGAAATTGTGCTTTCCGTCCAGATCGCTATATGATAAAATGCAATGTATTCATATATTCAGTTTTTCTAGACCTGAAGTCGTCCAGTCTGGGCACTGCCCGTCTCACCAGAACATAAATAGACAGAATGGAAGTACCTGGCTGTAGGGCAGTGCGTAACGACCCTAGAGATGGGACTTGCTGTCTCGATCTTCTCAGTAATAAGAATTCATCACTTGCAAACCTTATAGTAGAATTTAAAGTCAAAGCTAATACGTACTGGTTACACTGCTGTCAGAGATAAATGTATTCTTCTTTGAAGAATATATATATATATTATATATATATATATATATATATATATATATATATATATATATAGATAGATACGTATCTATCTATCTATCTATCTATATATATATATAATATATATATATATATATATATCCTATATATATATGTGTGTGTGTGTGTGTGTGTGTGTGTGTGTGTGTGTGTGTGTGTGTATGGATGAATAACATATTGGTCTAAATACGACAAAATATATTTCTTTAACACAACTGCTGGGGAAAATTAATTCATAAAAACAAATTAGGTCAATGCGCAAAACATCCCTGGATAAATCATGCCACAATGGAGAACATTTTTTGTTTTGTTTTTGTTTTGACGACTTTTGTATAGAGAAGAAGGATCAGCGTTTAATGAAAATTAAGTTTATCTATATTTTCTGCTCAGAATAGACGTTATGCTTAATTCACACTCAACTTAAGCATACTTTTGTATTATTCAAGTTTTGGCGGAAGCCGATGTGTATTAGATGAGGATATATGTGTGCCACAATATAAGAAAGATAGTATGAACATGCGTTTTACTTCTTTTACCGGCAGTAAAAACCAGGACAAGTATAATACCTTCGAAAACATTATGTGGGTTTCGAATGTTCTGCTGTTGCCGGCTCGTTGAGCAAAAGTTATCAAACTACTATTCTATCTTCTTCTCTCTCTCACAGATGAACACGTAACAAAACACCACGCACACAAAGTATATTAATGATACTGCAATTCGAACCTCTTTCAGATGTTCTATATTACAGTAATATAAATATACTAAATAATACTACAGCACAAGATCATGTAGTGTTTTTCCTTTATCTGTCAACTCAAGCCAAGGGAAAGGGGGACACAATAAGGAGCCGTTATTAACACCAGCTGTTTCAAAACGGATCGCATCAGAAGACGACAAAAAGAATATGACCCAACATAAAACTGGAATGAAGATACATTTGGGACCTAACACACCAGAACACTATACCTATATGACAAAAATGATGTTTATTTCAGAACATTAAACAAAAAGATTGAATCCTCCACGCAGATTTGTCTGTCCTTTTGAAGTTTAAAAATAATAAAAAATAGATATAAAAATTGAAGACAGAATGATCAAGTTTAATTGCTTTCATTTGTGACAATATTGGTTATACATTAGAAAGCATAACACAGAGCTTTATATATATATATATATATATATATATATATATATATATATATATATATATATATATATATATATATATATATATATATATGTATATATATATATATATAGATATATATATATATATATAATATATATATATATGAAGGCCTCAGAACCACAAGGTGGTAAACGCCACTTTTATTTTTAAAAAATGAGTAAATTGCCCTCAAAGTCTAGCATTCATTACTCTGCCTTCTAAGAAAGATATTGATTTAAACTAAGTTTCATATGAAAGCCCTACCCTTTATAAATTTGGTGAAAATTTAAAAAAAATTGTGGGGTGCGCTTGTGCGCTAGCATTCAAAATGTACGCCTAACCCTCGCATTTGTGTAATATTTTATATATAACCAGCACTTAAACCATAGTTAAATGTGTAAAAGGATAATAAGTGTTATAATTAAGTGTTAAAATAAAGCAATAATTTAATAATAATAATAATAAAAAATAATAATAATAATATAAGAATAATGATGATGGATGAGATAATATAATAATAATATTTAAAAAAAAATATAATATAAAAATAATATCAATAATTTTAATTGGTAATGTAACTACAGTAATATTGGTTAATAATATTGATAATAATAATAATTATAATAAAAGTGTACTCACCATGAAAATACTTTCGTGGTATAAAATCATGGATGTTATGCTGAATAATAATAATAATAATAATAATAATAATAATAATAATAATAATAATAATAATAATAATAATAGGAGAATTGATAATAATGTTATTAATGATAATAGCAATAATAATGATAATACGGTAATATTAGTATTGATGATGTTGACCATGATAACATCCCATCATCATAATGTTTAGCCATTAAAATAATCATCACCAATATCATAATAATAATCAAACACAAAAAAATTATAGAAAAATAATACTACTACTTCTCTAAGAAAAGTAAATGTTTTAATCTGTACTCCACCATGAAAATACTGTACATCCGCTTAAGAAACTTGAAAATAAGGGGAGGTGAGGAATGTAAACTGTGCGGTGATTGGCCGACACTTACGGCCGCCTTATGGGGAAAAATGCTGATTTGCTTAGAACTGACTACCCAGCTTAGTGACGCGCGCTCTCATTGGCTCACTCTTGTGCTGCGCACGTACGTCCTTGTTGGTTCGAACTGAGATCTTATGAGGCTGTAACCTCCGCACGACAGAACGTTCATTCATGTAGACAAAATCGATAATTCCTACTGCTCAAGTAGGGATTTCGACCTTTCTGAAACTCATGAATAGCATAAAAATGCAACAAATAGACAGAGGAAACGTTGCCAAATCTACTGGTACGCTTAACTCAATATTGTGGGGGGGTGGCGTTTACAACTCTGTGGTTCTGAGGCCCTCATATATATATATATATATATATATATATATATATATATATATATATATATATATATGTATGCATGTGTGTGTGTGTATTTCAACTATACGGAATTTTTTTCTAAAGTGGCTGGTTCCAAAGAAGGTTAACCTTCAGATTTCAGCATGCCTTTGAGGATGAAGTTGCAGGCCCTTCAAACCCTGGCTACAATGCCCCACAGTCGAGTAGCTACAAGGAACAGAACTAACTTATTTTTATTAAAAACTATATCACTGCTAGCTGATGGAATCCACCGACAGTGTTGATGTGTTTAAGCAAACTCCGGACGCAAGGAACACAGGTCAGCATATACAGAGAGCAGGATGGCGCAAGGTTATGTGACTGGGAATGGGGGAAAGGGGGGGGGGGGGTGGTAAAAGCAAATACATATAACCGACTCGAGTCGGTCAATGTTGATGGTTTGACCCAACTCAAATTCTTTGATAAATGTTTCACCTGCTAAACACTGTTTGGTACTGTAAAAAAACTACAGAAAAAAAAAACATAAATTAAAGAATATATATAATATATATATATATATATAATATATATATATATATATATATGTGTGTGTGTGTGTGTGTGTGTGTGTGTGTGTGTGTGTGTATGTACGTACGTAGGCCCGTCATTTGGGGACGAATGGGGTCGACTACCGAAAATTTGTGAAAAAAGCACAGACCTGGCACCTGTATCCAGAGCGCATTTATTTAACAAAATTTTAGCGTTGGCAATTTTTTGACGATCCAACTAAGTCAGGATTTAGCCGACTCAGTCATCAACATTTTGTGTGTGTGTGTGTGTGTGTGTGTGTGTGTGGCGGGGGTGGGGTGGGTGGGGCGGTTGTTGGTTACCCGGCCCGGAGACATCCCTATCGAGATGTTGGTAAACGGGAGCTCTGTCGAAGAACGAGAAAATCTAGCCAGATAATCTGGGTGGATCTCGCGTGGATGCTAAAGCCGACCCCGGATCGTGTCACGGTATTTCTGCCTCACGAGGGAGTGGCGAAAGAATGTTCTAGAACAAAGGGTGCGTGCATGTGTGTGTGTGTCTCTAAAGGGGTCATTAGAGAAGAATTTAATGAGATGCCCACCAATGGTAGATTATTCTGGCAGTACTTGTATTAGTGAGATGTCATGCCTGTCAAGGTAAGGTATCTTGGTAAGGCTTGAGTGATGGGACACTTTATCATTTCTAGAGAATTTTTTTTTTTTTTAACATTTTCCATATGCACTGTCTGAAGCTTATCATATTTGTGAAGTGACTGGGAGACGAGTTCTCTCTCTCTCTCTAAATATATATATTTGAGGCTTGTATATTGTATGCCTTTTTATATTTTCCCATGTATGCAGTTGTTTTTATATTATTTCTAAAGGAAGTGACGTTTTTTCCTCAGATGTATTTGGTTCAGGTCGCGTGATAAGGGAATATTTGACATATAGCTATGACTTCGCCCACAAACGACTTTAACATTTTATTGGGATATTTAATATGATGAGAGATCCAATATTCCATTTACTTATTTGCTGGGAGTAAGGACAATCATGGCCATAACTTCTTTCATTCCTTTCTGTTTTTGTCATGCTAAGTTTGGGAGCAAAACTTGTATTTTTGATAGACATGAGTTTCGTTTAGCCTTAGTTAATTTCTACTGTGACACGAGGATAGGAGAATTGGAACAGCTATTTACGCGGGGCGGGGACACTGACACACAAGTACTATGTGGTGACTTTAGAGGTAAGTGTGTTTCTTTTGATCTTTGAGATTGAGAGTTGATGATAGAAGGAAAAGGGGGAGGATAAGATATATACATACACAAACACAATATTATATATATATATTATATATATATATATATATATATATAGATATATATATATATATATAATATCCACGTATATATTGATATATGTACATATTTATGTAGTATGTATATTTGTGCCTTTCCTTTACTAGAACTTAGCCATTCTCCATCAAAAGGGTCTCCTTCTTCAATAAAGTATGATCTTTATCATATCTACTTCATGAAAATCCTCATACTTCTAAAAGCTCTTACATCTTTCCTGAATCCTCTTACCTCTTCATCAAAACTAAACCTACCTCTTATTGTTTGTGTAGTGTTTTTACGTTGCATGGAACCAGTGGTTATTCAGCAACGGGACCGACGACTTTACGTGACTTCCGAACCATGTAGAGAGTGAAGTTCTATCACCAGAAATACACATCTATCACTCCTCAATGGAATGGCCAAAAATCGAACCCCCGACCACCGAGGTGGGACGCCAACACCATACCAACCACGCCACTGAGGCGCTTCAAAAAGCCTACCTCTTAGAAAAAAAATCATCCTCTCTGCCAGTATTCATCTATCTCTTCAAATCATTATCTCCTAAAAATATTACTTCCTTCCCAGAAAGTTCTAATTCCTTTCCCCACAGACAAAAATATCTCTCCTTAAAAATATTCCTTCTTTTAAAAAACTCTCTCTGCTCTTAAAAACAGGCGCGTTTCTTTCCTCTAAAAGCTCCTATTATGACTCGGAATCATTTATTCCTCCTCAAAACACTCTTCTCGCCCTCAAATTACCTATTCCTCACTCAGTAGTTCTACTTCGTCGAAGCCGCCAGCTCTTCTGAAAATCGCCCTCCTCTTTGAAACTACTCACTACTCCTAGAACCCTTTTCTTTCTGGAAATTTCTGCCTCTTTTCAAACTGCTCCCTTTTTCCTCTTTTCGTGGCTATGCTGGTGAATATTTAACGGCTGCCTTCCACGAAGGCTCTCACTGTCACCCTGGCTCTTCAATGAACGTCTTTCTTCAAGAATTACCTCTTCCAGAACGGCTGCTTATTTTTCCTCTTTTAGTTACATGTTTGCCTGACCACTTACTTCTGTTTTAATTTATTTGTTTCTTTCCTTACGGGATGCTTGAAACTGAGAGAGATTTATGAGTTTTGACGAGGGTGACTGGAATATCTTAATTTTGTCCTTTTCTGGGGCATTTGAAAATAAACTACTCAGTTGCTTAGTAACTTAACCTCTAATGAAATACTGTAATGAAGGAATTTAAGGTGATAATTTGATGATATCAGTATTCTCACAAAAATTTTCCTTATTGGTTATTTTTTCAGATGGCGAAACGAGATTGCTGTGTTTAAATGTCTCTCATAAAGGAAGGCATCCATTGCATAAAATTCATTTTAATTTCCTCTTATCTGTTCACAGTGATTGGTTATGTTTTGTTAAAAAAAATCCAAAACCACTCCTTTTCATACCTCACATACGGCACTTCATAAACTCTTGTCCTTCCTTTCAGAATGATCTTAGTCGAGTTATTGACCCATAACGGAGAGCATTTTATATTATTTGCATCTTTCATTTAAGATGCAATCAAAGTATATTATGATCCTTAGTAGGCTTTTGATGCTTATAAATCCCTTTCCAGATCCTATTTCCAGCTAAAGCAGGTTAGGGAGAAATCGTCATAACTAATCATTTGATTTAATAGCGTGCCTTATGTTTAAAGCTGGCATTCCATATTCATGCAAAGAATTAAGAAGCAGTTTCTGTTACTTTTCATTTGGCAATTACTTCGCTACTTTATTGGTGGCGGAAGTCTTTCCTTTTTGAGTAGAAACCTGTCGTTTCCTGGTCTTTTGTAATTTTTTCATGGCTTATCCCTTTCAGTTATGCTAGGGCTTGAATATACCTTAAACTATGGCCAAAACCAAAAATCTCTCCATAGTCTGTCAAATTACTGATGCCATATATACATATTTATATAATATATTAGTATATATATTATATTAATATATATAATATATATTATATATATTATATATATAGCCAACAACAAATTCAAATAGGACAAAGGGTTGGTGGGCATGAAGCATTCCCAACAAAAAGTAAGTCTGAACATCTAAACAGTATAAGGAAAAATAATAAAACCTTTCGCCTTCCCTCAGAAGAAAGAGAGGAGGAAAGAGAGAGACGGGAGAAGAGGAGAGAGAGAGAGAGAGGAGAAGCAGAGAGGAGAACCTTTAATTTCAAAGACCGCAACGGAAAGTTCGAAAACGCCATAACTTCCCCCTCTATCAAACAAAAACATGGGAAGGGAAAGAAAGGAAAGGAAAAGTAAAAAGAAGAGAAAAATAAAATTGTTACGGACGTCATGGGATCAAAAGTCCAGCGTGTTCTCCATATGGATTAGCAGAAAGACCAGAAAGCCAATCGGAGGAAAGCAGGCTGGAAAATTAAAGTCCCCGCAGTTTAAACTGGAGGGGCGATTTCGTGCCCGGGCTCCGTTCGAGGGCGGTACTAATAGCACCTGTTCGGAGCTATGGGCGATAAAATTAATCGTAGGTGCCAGCGGTAGGGGGAGGGGGGAAGATAAGGCAGCCTTAGTTAGGAGTTCCCTGCCTTCCGAATACAGATCGGGAGCTAAGATCTCCCGTGGGCGGAAACGAAAAAGGATCGTTGAATGTCTCCTCACTTCGGATCTGACCAATGGAGAAAAAGTCACGCCCAGTGGTGAAAATGGGAAATTAAAAACGGTTTGTTTGTATGCCGGTTCCGTTGTTACCGTTGCAATGGGAAACGCAGTGGTTATTTCAGCAAACAGGCACCAAACGGCTTTACGTGACTTCCCCGAACCCCTGCGTGGAGAGTGAGCTTCTTGTTACCGAGAAATACATCATTTTTTCACAACGCCTCAATGGAATGTCCGAGAATCGAACTCGCGGCAACCACACCACTGAGGCGCTTGGAAGTGAGATATGCCAATTAGTCAGACGACGAGAGAAATTTCCGTATGGAATAAGACGGAAGTATTTCAACTGAGAAAGGGGCGGGGGTGAGGGGGGGCGGGGTCAACGGCAGAAATAAAAGAAAATTCATTTTGAAATAAGACGGAATAAATTAATATTAGAACGGACAATGAATAGACTCAAAGCCGAGGTTAAACTGAAGAATTAAATTTAATAAATACAAAGTTACATCACCAGAAAGCAACAATTAAGTTGAGACGGAAAAAGTTACAATAAAGAAAAGATTAAGAAAAGCGACAACCAAGAGAGTTACGGTAAAATTAAGATAAAATAATAAAAAAAGCTTTAGCTACGGAAACAAGTCATATTTCAATCTGTCGAGTCCATAACGGTAAATTCAATATAGGCTAGATTTTATATGTGTGTTATATACTTATATGAATTTAGAATTCTTAATTCGCCTGGAAAATATCAATTGTTCGTATCTTTTGTAAGAAAATAAAAATCAGTAAGGTCAATTTACAGATTACATCCCGGTTCTTTTCCCCGTCCAGAATGAATTGAAAGTTACACACGAACAAATTTTATTCTGCGTAAGTGAGAGAGAGAGAGAGAGAGAGAGAGAGCAGAACCCGAGAGAGAGAGACGAGCAGAGGAAGAGAGAGAGCAGAGGATTAAAGAATCGTGGTTCAGAATGAAACATAAACTCGGAGGACCGCTTATATTCTGTATTTCCTCCAGTCACGCCTCTCGAAGTGTGGGCCGCAAGATCGAGAAGTTAGGCTTACAAAATTTGGAGTCAGGCCAATATACCCCAATAGATAAAAAATGGATGAAGGGAAAGATAACAACTGAATTTCTGAGAGAGGAGAAAGAAAAAGACGGCCGATTAATGTTTAAATTTCCATTTTGTCTTTCACGATTTCAATCCAAGTTTTCCTTAAAATCGTAAAAAACCCTCCCTTGATCAAAAGTCAACGCTGATTTATTTTTACCCTAAAGGATCATGTCCAAGAAGTGTCCTTGCAATGGCCGACCTCGATTTGGGCAGCTATGACCTGTCTCCTGGTATCATCTCCGTAAAAAGACAGATCATAGGAAAAAAGCCTAAAGAATATCTTAGTTTAATTCAGAACACCTAAAACTGGAATTTGAATCATTTCATTCCACAAGTCAATGCTCTCCTTAGGGACCTTCAGGGTTCCGTGGCCCGAAATGGATTTAGATATTTTTTTTAAGCGTGAGGCTACGGAAGAACCAATTGGTTACGCCTATAGCAAACGGAGGGGCACTTACAACTTATTGGTGGGATTCGAACCACTATTATATCTGGAGAAATGAATTAATTTCTAATCAACCAGAAAAAAGAAAAAAAAAATTCCTTTGATTCCACGTTGGCAGAGCGGAGAATCGAACTTCGGGCTACCGAATCGACAGGCGAGCACGTAACCCACTCGTCTAAGGAGGAACTGACAGATCATAGTAACAGGGCTATTTGTAAGGGAGAATGGAGATACAGATCATGGTTAGCATCGGTCTACAGCCTTTCCCAAGAATTATGGCCGTAACAAAACAAGATTTATCGAGTATCAAATGTGATTTGTAACTATAAAAATGTTACCTAAATTTTGTCACCGGTAGCGCAGAAACCTATAGATAATAATGTACAGAGCTAAAATATAAGGAATAAGACCAGGAATATAAAATATCGTTATCACTTGGAGATAAGATATGAAAGGCTAATTGCCGCCCATTATGTATCTGATGATATCAAGTGCAGAGCTGAAATCAAATACGGGTCGGGTGGTGGAGTTCATAGCCGCCGAAGCACACAGCTGATGTAAACAAGTTCGAGTCGACAAAATAAACAAAATATCTCATCGTCTTGGCCGGAGTTGAGACGGCAAACTACAAAGTAGTAAGTACATAAACAACCGTAAGCCGACAGGTATTCACTAGTATATGCATAGTAAATAAAATGAGCTTAATCTGCTTATTATGTTACAACCCACAGATGCATGCACACACACCACATGCATATATATATATATATATATATATATATAGTATATATATATATATATAATATATATATATATATATATAATAAATATATATATATACGTGTGCGTGTGTGTGTGTGTGTGTGTGTGTATCACATGAAGGAAGTACTAGGGAAAGGTATCCTCATTCGTTAACAGTTTATTTTCAATGCCGACGTTTCGTACCGAATTCCAAGGCTCATTTTCAAAGCTAAACATAATTAATTTGCGAACATTAATAATAAATTTATGGTTTATATGCAAATATATATATATATATATATATATAGATATATATATATATATTATATATATATATATATATATAATATATATATGTAATCGTGTACATGGATGCAGCAGGATGGATAAACTGGTCAACAAGAAAGAAAATGTAAGAAAACTAATGAGTAAATGGATATCAAAATAACTGGTCATAATGGAGAGATGCTGTCTGAAGAGAACGGAGTTCTGCGTCGACTGAGTATTTGGAAGATAAGGTGAGTCTGGAGGATAGAAAAGAGGCAGAGTGAATGATGCAAGCGTGGGAAGGGTTACTGTAAGATTGAGCATTTTTGCAGAAATCGCAGGAGGGGGTAAGGAAGGCAATTAAGACATTGGAGAATAAGCGACACCAGGAATTGATAGGATTACAGGAAGGATGATGTGTCATAGTAGTTAAATTATGAGTGGTTGAACAAAGACTACAGGATGGTGCATGGACGAAGGAAAATTTTCAAAGAAATGGATGAAAGGAATAATTGTACCTTTGTTAAAGGACGAAGATGATAGAGGAGTTTATAAGGGCATAACGTTTCTATGTATATAAAGGAGGAAGAATGATAGATTTTTCATCGATAAAATAGAGCTTGAAAGGAGAATTGAGAGAAGCGCAATGTGGGTTTGAATAGGGAGGAGGATGCGTTGATCAAATGTTTACCAAACAGGTATGTGAGAAGTTTGAAAGCAAAGGGAAAATCGATGAGAATATAGAAAACATATGACAGTATTCAAAGCACAAAAAAAAAAAAAAAAAAAAAAAAAAATTGTTTGACAGATGTCAAGCTTGCGTCGGCTTTCGTAAGTGGGAGAGTGACAATTTGCTGCAGAAATGGGGCTGAGATTCGGGTGTGTTAATTCCCCGCAGCTGTTCTTTATCATGGAGTGATGCAAGACGTCTGGGAAAGGGAAAAGGTGTAGCTGCAAAGTAGTGGAATAGAAGGAGTCGTAAATGGAGAATGGAATGGCTGACGTTGACATGATACATTACTCACAGGGGGCAATGAATAGAAACGTAGAGACGTGGGAAGGTTTTTGCAGAAAGAGAAAGTTATGAGTCATGTGAGAGAAATGTTATGAGAGCGAGTAGGAGCCAAGAAGACGGAACGATGGATGCTATAATATGGCTGATGGAAGAATTGAAGTAGCAGATTCATACAAGAATTGGACAGTCAATAATGATGCGCCACGGATGTGAAGGGATGAAGGTAACAGGAAGTGTGAGGGATTGGGAGGAAGCTTGGAGTGTCTCTGGAAGCCAAGGTTGGAAAGTATGAGGGATTTTTGGGCCAAGTCGCCTCTGTGGAAGGAAATTTGGGCCAAGCCGCCTCTGTGGGAGGAAAATACGGAACCGGTCCCCCCTCCCCCCACCAAAAAAAAAAAAAAAAAAAAAACGTAGCTATAGAGACGAAAAAATTGATGAGTATGGTTCAGTCATGTGGAAAGAACATATAAAAATAGGTTAATGAAACGAGCGTACAGTTCAGAAGCGCTATCATGAAGGAAGCGAAGGAAACCTAAAATTTCTGGGTAGAGGTGAATGGTACAGCGCATAGGAGGGTTCAATATGGTACTGATGAGCCTTCTGTGTTGGTCTATGAAGTTGCTGCTATTGTGTAAGCTCTCTGCACAAGGAATTAACTCTCAATTCAGCAATTAAAGTGCGAATGCGGCATTTGTAGCTGTCATTCTTTATCTCAGGAACGACCATCTGTAAAAGGGATTCTTAGATATATATATATATATATATATATATTATATATATATATATATATATATATATACATTACATATATAGACATATATATATACATACATATATATTTATATACATTTATATATATACATATATATTTAGATATATATATATTTATATATACAAATAATTTATATAAACATACTATTTATACAAAAGCATTTTAATTCATAACTTCCCCAACACAATCGGTGAAAATTACTAATGGCCTAAAATCCTTCTCTTGGTGTGATCTGGCAGAGGTGATGAGATAAGATCATCGAAGAATCAATCTCTCTCTCTCTCTCTCTCTCTCTCTCTCTCTCTCTCTCTCTCTCTCTCTCTCTCTCATCAGGAAGATTAATAAAGTAATTGGTATTGGCAATTATGGGTACAAATTTAATCAGTGACTGTCTGCTCCAATGAAATTGATCCCTATTGATTTCTACAATATCTATGATGGTATATATATATATATATATATACTATATATATATATATATATATATATATATATATGTAAATATATATAGTATGTATGTATATATATATATATTTATATTTATATGTATATTATAATTTTTCATATGCTTTAACCTCTGCTACTAAAGAAATAAGAAAAGTGTCCATACTTTATAGCTGTTTGTTATCTATGAGAGAGAGAGAGAGAGAGAGAGAGAGAGAGAGAGAGAGAGAGAGAGAGAGAGAGAGTATTCTTCACCCTCAAAAACCTGACCTGGAACATACTGTACCAGCCGAATCCGAAGCAGCACATCCAGAAAATTAAATCCAGTCCCCAAAATAAAAAAAAAAGTAAAAAAAAAAAAAAAAAGAATGTAGATATAGAAAATAAAACCGTTGAAAATTCGGAGCAATACAAGTTGGGGCTATAATTGGAGAATGAAATACAAATATGGAATTCTGCCGTGAATTTTTTATCGTCGTTTTTCTCACAATTTCATGAAGAGAGATGTTAATTAAACCGATGTCGGTGACTTTCAAGAGAATAATTGTGAGAAGAGATGAGTCATATCTTGCATTTTTTGTCTAGGACGAAAGGGAAATTCGGTACTTGCATATTCAAGCAATCCGAGTGAATACCAAACATACTAGTCATAGAAAATAGGATAGCTGTGATACTGACATATTTACGTCGTCCAGTAAAAATATATATAAATATATACATTAGATGAATTAATAGTTACTCTTGATAAGATCAAATCTATTTGCAATTTATATATATTTGCTTCACCCAGCAAATAAACAAATACACACTAAATAAATGCCTAAGTAAATAAACATTTGACAAAGTTATTCTTAACAAAAATGATTTGCTCTTTGCCTATCAGAAATAAAATGTATACATAACGGCTGTTCTCTCAATGAATAGCATATAATCTTTTTGTTCTTTTGTTTTTGCTGATATCTCCAGTCATTCTTATCCTAATAAACGTACATCAGCCCAAACCATAATTATCCCATCTTGCTAACGTTAGCGCAATCATTATCTAATCAGCGAACCGCTCAAATGAAGACGAGCTGCAGACGGTAATAATTCGTATTATGAAACTTATGAATCGAACATTGCTGATCAGGCCAATCTCGTGACATTTAGCCTTACCACATGGGCACTCATGCAATACCAGATACACTCACTGAAAAACAAAGTGTTTTTCATCTCGCGTTTACACGTTTGTAAGAAAAATGGTCTTTCTCTTAAGACGTTAAAATTTGCAAAGTCACTATGTACGTTGTGGTTTAATCAATAAATTAATCCTTTTTAGTACAAAGAATTTACTTTAACAAACAGTAGAATGCTTTTCAGTCGGCAACGATAAATATGGAGTTTAGGCCAAAGGCCAAGCTTCGGACCTATAAGGTCATTCAGCGCTTGTCAAAGGTGTAACAGGAAGCAAACCTCGAAGTTGCACTATGAAAGAATTATTAGGTTGAGTATAGCAAGATGGCTGAAAGAGAACATGAACGGAGGTACAGTAAAAAGCATGAAAGGGGTTGCAACTAGGAGCCGAAGGGACGCTGCTGGAAGCAAACCTTGGATGAACATAAAAGCAATCAATTAGTCTTCACCTTAAGGTTTATCAGCAAATTCAAAGTTCCTACTCAAGGTTTGGGGCAGTAATCGGTCGGTATGTCTACTTCGTCTTGGCGACGAAATGAACCATATGACGCTTTAGTTAGTTCATGAATCTGTACTTCGAATCATTGGAGGAACTGCATCGGTGAACTCATAGTAGTTTCTGAAATCGTTACCTCCCCTGAGGGGACATTGAAATGAAGGAACAAGGATTTTCTCCAGTTCTTTGTAATGCAAAAATATACTGTAATAATAATAATAATAATAATAATAATAATAATAATAATAATAATAATATATAATTAATATTATATATTATTATTATTATTATTATTATTATTATTGTTATTATTATTATTATTATTACTATTATTATTGTTTCTTGCTCTAGCCTGTTGAAGACGTCATACCGAATTTTGACATCACAAATGTCGTTAGTTACCATAATCAGTCAGATAAATTTTTTTTCTATTTTAACAATTACTTCCAGTCCTAGTTTCCTAATTCAATATTTTGGATGACAATCTAATTAATACAGGTGTCACTTTATTTTCAACCATAGGCACCTCTGCCGGTGTTTCCCATTTTTCAAGTTTCTCAGTTACCAAGTTCACTTCAAATCAGTGAATCCATTCATAAGTATATTTGGGTCTTCTTCAGCTTTTGGTGTATAACCAAATTATCCTCTTCATATTTCTTGTTCATAACTCCTCACAAATATTTCGCCCAGGGTTGTCTTCTTTGTTTTCTGGCGCTGTTATTGACATTCTTTTCTTGTTTTAATTTTCGCATATGGGTTTTTCAATTTATACTTCTGTGGACTAACCCGATGCCAAAACCATTCCTTGAATACTTAGCTTTTTCAGCATCATAAGTCTGTTTTATCGGCTATTTTCTCTCGTCTTGGTATTTGGTACGTTCTACTTTTCACTCTTCATCTCCTCTTTAAAATTGTTCTTCATGTACCTTTTGCTTTTGTCGATCTTGTACTGTATCATCCAATACCCTAAGTTTCTGCATTATTAACCTACATCCCCGTACTTATTATTTTCCAGTCCTCCTGAAATATGGTTTCTAGAACCGCAAATCTTTTTCGATATCCAGTAACGCCAGCTCACGATGTTCATCTTCGAGAACACTTGTTCCATTCAATCTTGATACTCTGTCAACTTTTTTTGTTGGTGATCACTGCCGACGTCAGCTCCTCTGTCGTTCTACTTTCCTCTGACGAATGGCTTTTTGGCCTCTATGACAGACATCTGCAGATGTCCTTGAGTATTTATGGAGAAAAAGATTGCTTCCAACCGCGACATAATTCTCAGCACAAAAAATGAACAAATTGTAATGTATTTCGTTTGCACTCTCTCCAAGAATTTCCCTACCCACTAAAGTCCTCCATCCTATCATTGTCCCTAACAAGTCTTGCGTCCATACAACAATTTCAGTACATCTCTGTGATCGTCTTCATAATATTGTTTTCTATATAAAATTCGCCTTTCATCCTTCGGAGGGTTCATTCGATGGTTCCTAGAACACTATAATTCTTATATTGAACTTTTTATATTCAAATCTTGCAAACCAAAGACAGTACACTACTCACTGCTCTCCAGCCAGTCAGTACCTATATTAAATTTGGTGTCACGACTATGCCTACTCCTCACCCAAATTTATTTGATTTTCCTTAAATAAATATACACATTACTCACACTCACACACAAATATATACGCATACGTGTATATATATATATATATATATATATATATATATATATATATATATATACATATATATATCACAGTATATACTGGCGTAATCTGTCACGTAAAAACAAATTGATATCTTTGCAGAATATTTACCAAGACTGAAACTTTTCCAGTATGTATTTCTGCCTTTTGTAAAATAACCTCATAATAGTATTTTCCTTTAAAAAGCCCATCAAATACACAAATATATTTTAATAAACCAATATATTTCAGCCCATTCACAACGGCCCTCAGTAACCCAATATAAATATTGCCTCTGTAACATCTTTTCTGTATATTATACTCGTCGAAAATACTGTTGTGGATAATTCTCTGAGGCAGTGTGTAAGCAAGTTGTTGTAGCAGCAAAAAATAATGAAAAGTTGCTTCAGCCATCGAAAAGAATGACATTCCATGTTCCTTGCTCAGGTTGGATGAGAAAGCTCACTACGCAGCAACCATAATAAAACTACATGGAGAAATTTAGTGTTAAATACGTAGTTACTTCCTTTCCTTTTTAATTCTTCCTATTATCAGTTTATTGTAGAAAAATGGAATGAATAAACTGAACTCCAATCCTGGCTCGTCAGCCAGTTTTAAATGGGCGCTGCCTATGGGTGTACCTACCATTCTGCATTAGGGATTAATATCAATCACGTTCAATACCAGCTTTTCCCCTTTCATGGGTACGCCTACGTTGCTCTTCTGTCTGATTTGACAGTCGTATGCAGTTGACAGGCAAGTGCTTGCATTTATAGCTTATCTCCCACGCTCGACAAATGGCAGATAGACAACACGTGTTAATTTTGTCATATTTTGACGTGAGAAACAGTTAATCGATATAATAATGAATATGGTGAGACAGGTTTGTGATGGATGCTATGCAGCTGATTGGCATAATATTACATGAGTGTTTTTTTTTTTTTAAGAGCTACAGTCTTGATATTCGGAAATCTTTGCGCTGATGTTTTGCTTTTCTGGTATATATATCGCCAATCTAACTATAGTTTGTTGATTTTTTTAGTATTCCTAGATAGTCATATTTTGTTGTTTTTTATATTCAAACATTTCAATGTTATTATTTTAGGATGTTTATATTTCCATGCTCTAAATCTGACAACCTGTGAATTGATTTTATTTCGTAAGCAGACAGTAGCAAAATACTGCTCATCCTTTCATTACCAATGTTTCTCTTACATGTTTGTTTATTTATTTATTTACATATCTACTTTATTATTTCCGTTAATTCATTCAATAATATATGTAAATCATCCGTCTCATATACTCAAGTTTCATTTTCCATCATACTCTCCGGCATTCATACATGCATTGTTACTTCCATTATCTGACAAAAGGAAACCATAGTAGGGGATGTAAACTACTTTTTAAAAACCTATTCTTATCTCCCAGTCTTCAAGGGCAACAGAAACCTTACTTGCAGTGACCGTGCTTGATTTGGACAATCATTCCCACCACAGTTTCTTCGCTATAAAAAGGGGTTCATTCACTACAGAGCCCGCCTGTTGTCCCTAAATGTCACACTGTATACAATCATCTTGCAAAGCATTATAAATACCTGTAAGTTTCTTTGCGTGCGTGTACACATGAAGAGAGAGAGAGAGAGAGAGGTAGTATCATTCTAAAAATCTACTCTTTTCAATACCGTCATCACAATTTTCAAGTAGGCTTAGCTTTATAAACTATGTTAAACGCTGTGGATTGTGGTGCTGTCAACGCAGAGGACTAGTGGGATTTCATTTGTACGTTCATATTTTTTTTTTCTTTTTTTTTCTTTTAGATTAAGGCAGCCTTATCCCAGCAAGGGCCATTGCTAGTGAAGAAGCCAGAGTTTGTAGTGTCGGTCTAGTATTCACAACAAGCAGTTAGCCTTCGGATGCTTTGAAGTCATTTGAGCTCGAGTGAAGATTGCATTTGTTCCCATGATAGTGTTGCAATTCTTTTTTGTTCGTTTCATTCTGTATTTAACTAGAATAGAATGCAGTCCGTTGCATTCTCCAACACTGGGCAAATTTCAGAAGGCTAATAATCAACTGAATTAAAAAAAAAAAAAAAAAAAAAAGTCCCCGAGGGGTCTACTAGTGATTAATACTCCTTAATTAGGCAGAAATGAAGTGAAAATTAGTATCCTCAAATAATAAAGATTAGAATGTTAAGTACTCAGCTCGGGATCAGAGTGGAGACCTGGACCCCATACTTATTTAACATCACGTTGTGCACGGAGTCGTGAATATTACAGTTTAACCTTACCTGGCCTCTCTTATGATACAGTGTTCTACACCTCTACCCCTAGATGTCTTCTCATACATTAGCCGAGGATACGCCCACCTAGACGCCCTAATCCTCCGGAATTATGATTTAATGTATATAAGCACACCTCGCAATTGAACAGTTAAGAGAGGCACTATGTTCTAGCAAATGAAAGAGATTTCTCCTTTCACAAGGAGTACTTCCTTCTGCTTCATCCCGAAGAGGCAATACTTGTTGATAATTGTTGATCGCTCTTGGTCTGCTTTTGTTTCGCAGCTTCTTTTCATCAACCCAATGCAAATTCTCAATATGAGAAACGGATCGACACTTGCCCAAACGTGACGCGATATAGGTCTAACAACCTCACTGGCTTAGAACCATCCAGAAAACAAATGAATTTAACTCTAAGCTTGAAAAAAGTCACCTTTCGAGATAAGTTATCACTTTTACATTATGAAACGGCAGTAATGTGCAATTTAAAGAACTTTCCGCATAACGCTGCTGCAGCGTTTTATAAGCAAAGCATTCGAGGAAATATAAGAATTCAGTAAGTATGCAATTGAAATTTTATCTTGTGAGAAGCCCTGTGCAGAGAGTAATGCGGGTTTGTGGGGCACGACTTCCCAAGCTGCCGATCCCGAAATATCTGGACCTAACACTTGCGTTACCTACGGCTGCTTACATAAATTGTCTTTATTACATCTTACCTAAGTTAATTGCGGTGCTAAGTCATGAACGTCGAGTCTCTAATTTCTCCATTAATTGCCACTTGCAGCATCATGTTGCTTAAGCAGTCATAGCATAACTGAACTCTCGTATCATAAAGGACCGTGTAGCTCGTAACGTTGTACCTTTATAAACACAGATGAAAAATGGAGAAAATGCGAAGCAAAATCTTTTCTTGGGAATAACAGAACTTAATAAAAAGACATGAGTCGTATGACAAGCTAAATGTTACATTAATCAAGAAATTAATCAATGAATGCCAGTGTATTAATATGGAGAGGGAAGTATGTATATGAAAGACCAAGTAAATTTTCGCGAATTTCTGCGAGCTGGAAATGCTGGAACGAAGGACCGTCTGAATCGTCTCCTTAAAGACAGGTAGAGAGAGAGAGAGAGAGAGAGAGAGAGAGAGAGAGAGAGAGAGAGAGAAGACGGGGGGGGGGGGTGGGGGGGGGGGTGGGGTGGGGGGGGGGGGGGGGGGGGGGGATTAATAAAAACAATTGCGAGAGATATGTAGACGCACGAGCACATACGCAAAAAGAGAGAGAAAGAGAGAGCTAGGTATCGAGTTGCCGTGAGATTTGATAACAATCAGTCCCCTTCAGAAATGCAGAACGCTGAGGGACAACCTCGTCGTCTGTCAGATTTAATGACCTAATTCATAAATCCGTCTGAAAAGCAACATGACCTCACAGTAAAATAATGTTTTCTTTAATTGACATCCTCATTTCTCATGTTTTTTTTTTTTATTTGTCGCAGTGCTGCGGATACAGTGAAGTACTCCCTAGGATTTAGAGGCTGTAATGTTACCTGTGGCTATTATATTCAGCTTCATTATTACCGAGGTGCTGTATAAATACATAGGCGCACATACACATATTTTATACACACACATCCATACAGACACACATACATTTAATATATATATATATTAAATATTAATATATACATATATATATATATATATATGTGTGTGTGTGTGTGTGTGATTAATTAAAAAGTTTTAAAATGTGTGTGTGTGTGTGATGATATATATATATATCTATATATATATAAATACTATAATATATATATATATATATTAGTAGTAAATAAAATAAAATGATTATATATATATATATAAACATACACACATTTGCCGTTTCCCCTAACAGGAGGTGATTCTCAGTTTAAGAAATGACAATAATCATGGCACCATTCACACTTATTGTCCTTTTGCAGAAAACTTCTACTAACCTAGCAGTTTCTTACGCTTATACAGAAGGCTCATTATTAGAGCGTCAAACCCTCTTACAACCACCGCGTTATTTCCTTTATTAGCCACATACTCTCTCGCTTCCTTTAGTTCCTCCTTATCTGTACTTCTTTCACATCATCTATTCATCACTTTCTTAGTCTACCAATCTTTCTTCCCCTAATTGGCACTGATAACATTCACTGCTACGTTTTTATTTGTTTGTATGGTGATTTTACGTTGCATGGAACCTGTGGTTATTCAGCAACGGAACCAGCGGCTTTACGTGACTTCCGAACCATGTCGAGGGTGAACTTCTATCACCAGAAATACACATCTCTAACTTCTCAGTGGAATGCCCGAGAATCGAACTCGTGGCCACCGAGGTGGCAGGACAAGACAATACCGATCACGCCATTGAGGCGGCCCTACATCTTTGTGACACCTATCTATTCTCGTAATCTTACTCCTTTTTCCTTTTACTTTTGTCTTCTTCTCTTGCAAACACTTTCAAACTCTCACTAATCCAATGCAGTTTCTCTTCAATATCGCCAATCAGTAATGTCAGAAAACATCGAGCGTTCCACATGTCCTTCACAGCCCAACGCCTTAACCTCCGACTTTGCATCTTCAACTACCTCTAGGACCTCTCCATCATTCTAGCTAAAAAGATATTTAAAAAACCATAAAAAGTTCGCGTCACTCTCAACAATATACAATCTATAACTTACATCCTCACCATCCCTGGTATTGCTACTCTATAGATTTTACTATAAGCTTCCTCAGTACTCTATGTAAATCCCATAAAAGTTTATTCTCTAACTTTCAAACTTCTCACGTGACTTTCACAACAAACACTTATTTCACTAATGCCTTATCATGTCACGACCCACATTCTTATTTCTATATCAGATCTTCTGTCTTCTGTTTTACCTTCTCAATCTAAATCATACCATGAACCTTTCCTGGCACACTTAGCAAAGGTAATTCCTAAAACTCTTACTACTGTCTCCTTCACCATCATCGATATACAAAGAAACAATTAGTCTCTCATCCATTCCTTTGGCAACCTTTCTCTCATCCAGTCATACCTTAATTGCAGCCGCTCAAGCACATTTCACCTCTGTTCTTTATTATCCCTCTTGTTATCCATCAACTCTTGGCGTCCTTCCATTTCTCAGCCTCTTAATTGCCTTCATGGATCCTCAAAAGGTACTTCAATAAGCATTCTCAAATTTATCTTTACCCCTTCCACACTTGGGTTATTCAGCTCTGCCTCTGTTCTATCTTCCAGATTCAGCAAATTCTTGAAATACAAATTCTTAAAATACTGCCTACCGATCAAGGACTGCGCTCTCTTTAGACAGTAACGTTCTATCGAAACATTTTTATTTTGAGAACCAAATGTTCATGAACCGTTAATCTGGATACAATATGTTTGGGAGTTTTGCCCTCTTTTTTTTCATGACTGATTTTAGTTTAACGTTTATTGATATATTCTTATAATCTAGTTTTATGAAGATACAATTATTTGTAATCTATCTTTGCAATTCAAATTGCAAACACCATTTAATTGCCATTAAGAAAATTGCTATACATGTGAATTTAAAACAATAAATAGCAAAGGAAATAAAAATGGAAACAAAACATACGATATTAAATACGACGAAAATAAAAACAAATATAAATAAAAAAATTAATCAAAAAGAAATATAAACATTGAAATATGAAATATAAGATAATGAAAAAATTATAATTACTAATTAAAATAAAATATAAATAAATGTGAATAAATCTTTAAAAAAACATTAACAAAAAAACAATAGAAATGCATAGAAATTTGTTGAAAAAAGTACACTAAAAAGTAGAAACGAACAAATGTAATGAAAATAAATAAATAATAAATTAATGAAAATAAAGAATAATTATAAAACAAACTTTTTAAAATTATAAAGAAAAAACCAAAAAAGTGAGACAATGTGAATAAAAGAAAATTGTTTAAGAAATTACGAAGTAAAATGGAGCTTTCGCAAACTAATTTTTCCCCGAGTTTTCAAATATTATCTGACTGTTTTTAACTAAATATTTTGTAACATAATAAATCATAAATATTTTTAGAATTTATTCTATTACATAAAATTCTGCTAAAAGAAATTATAGCAAATATCAAGAATTGAAACACTTGATGACATAATTAAAATTTTAAAAATTTTAAAAATTAAATTAAATAAGAATAATAAATAATAAAAATTAATAATAATAATAATAAAATAATTAATAATTAATTAATAATCAATAATAATAATAATAATAATTAATTAATAATTCAATTAATTAATAATTAATAACTAATAAATAATTAATAATAATAATAATTATAATAATAATACATTTTGTTTTATGGCTAATGATAATAAAATATAACACTAATTCGTGAAAATTTCTTAATGGACATGGGGTTAAAATCCATTGTAAAAAGAGACGGAAAAGCTCCTAAAAATCTTTCATTAAAATTGTAGCAAAAATTTAATATTCTTTTTATTTCTTACGATACTTTTCTTTCTTTTTTTTTCTTTTTTTTAGACGATTTTCAAAACATATTTTTTGACATTAATTTTGATTTATTCACCCTCCACAAAACCACCTTAATCCTTAACCCTACACTCATGCACCCAATCCTCTAATATCATCTGTCTTCTATAGTAGCCTTCATTCGACATCATAACCATACTCTTGCTAAGTTTTACTTTCCATATCTTCCCCTTGCAAATAATTGCAAACTACTCCACATGTCTAAGCAGCTCTTCTTCATTATCAACAACTCATTGCTATTCTCTGCATGCATGAACTTTTGAAAATTCTCTCTCCATTGACATCACACTGCACTCTCTTCGGTTATGAACTTTAAAAGATGCTCATCAGTCTTCTCTCAGCAGATAATCTTTCCACTGAAGATTATTCTCTCCACAAAGCACTCTTTCATTTTCATCGCTGAATCTTCATGAACTCTCATTCTATTTTATTCTCCTGCTTCGTCCTTAACTATCTTGCCTTTTATTTGATTTATATAGATTTTTGGCATTATGCCAAGCACTGGGGCAACTAAGGGCCATTCAGCGCTGAAACGGAAATTGACAGTAAAAGATTTGAAAGGTGTAACAGGAGGAAAACCTCCCGGTTGCACTATGAAACAATTGTTAGGAGAGGGTGGACAGTAAGATGGAAGAAAGCGAATATGAACGGCGATACAGTAAAAGGAATGAAAGTAGTTGCAGCTAAGGGCCGAAAGGGCGGTGCAAAGAACCTTAGGTAACGCCTTCATTGCATCGATATAACTACCTTGTGCATCCTCAAGCATACTTCCAGATACTATTACCCTGCAACTGCAACTCAAGCAATCTCAGTTTTTAATTCATTAAACTTTTCGTCACGCAAAATCGACTCGCACTTATTTTATTCCATCTTCCAGACTTTCGACTGCAAGCACCTCATGTTAAATAACAAACCCCTTGGCGCGTATTTGCGAATTCCTCATAAATTTATATTTTAAGAATACTGGATGAGTGCTGCGATTGCTCGCATTCCTCCTCACACACTTATATAAATTTCTTGCATCTTAGAGTTATTCAGTAGTATTCACATAACTTTACTTTAGAAAACATTCCTAATTTTTTTTTGGTACCCAATGGATCTTATCATATTAATTTGTTTTTATATATATATATATATATATATATATATATATATATATATATATATATATTATATATATATATTCAGTATTCACTCCCACACACAACCAAGAACAAAAACGAAATGAAATTTATTCCGGACAACATTATGAATAGGTGACATCAGTGTTTAAAACCAAAGACTAATCTCTCTGACATCACAAGTAGCAAATGACATCAGCCAACAAGTCATAGTCTCGGTGTAACGATATAAACGGTTTGTGAAGACACAAGCAAGCAATGATAATTTATGTGGAATGTAGATCACCGAGACTCTCTCTCTCTCTCTCTCTCTCTCTCTCTCTCTCTCTCTACCCATCTTTTACTCGTTTTTAAAAATACATGTTGAAATCACTTCGACTGAACTTCAGTTACATATTTATAGCTCATGTTCTGCCATTATTGAAACATGAATTTCACTTACACGAATGAAAAATAATAAAGAAAACCTATATCATATCAATCTAATTTTCAATCATACTGGAAATAAAATATACCAGTATTAACCCCTTCGAAGTTAAGAAATGATGCGTAATCATACACACACACACATATATATACATATACATATAACATATACATATATATATATATATATATATATAGATATATAATATATATATATGTGTGTGTGTGTGTGTGTGGTGTAGTGAAAATGGATGAATGTATGTATGTATGTGTGTATTCCAGCATAACTGAAACGCATTGAGGAATTTAAACCGAACTTAGTATGCATATGATTTACTATCTAGAAAAGAATACTGTAGGGATAAGACATCATGGGCCTCATAGAGAGAGAGAGAGAGAGAGAGAGAGAGAGAGAGAGAGAGAGAGAGAGAGAGAGAGAGAGAGAGAGAGAGAGAGAGATTTATCGGTTATCTTTCAGTTTTCCTGGGCTGCACGAGGCTAGTCAGCTAGTATATGTATACATATAGTATATATGCAGATGTGTATTATATAAATATACATACAATACATATATGTATATATGCATATAATTACATATTAGAGATGTGTCGGATGTTTGAAAATTGGATTTGGGGATGCAGATATAAAAATTTTTAAATTTACGGATGCGAATGCAGATACGGATATCAATATTTTAAATTTGATGACCATTCCCTTGCGGATGCGGATATTTTGTAAAGCTTAATCATTTAGATATATTTAATTATTAAAGACGACTTTCATCCACATAATTCAAAAGTATGTGTTAAGAGGCGATACACGAACGTTTTAGTTGTTTTAGCACAAGGTTATTTCATGCTCATTGCATGATAAGGGTAACAAAACTCAAAGCCACTCTCCGCATGAGAGAGAGAGAGAGATGAGAGAGGAGAGAGAGGATGTTTTGTCGGGAGGACGAGAGAATGGAGGATGGAGCAGGGAGAGAGGGAGAGGAGAGGAGAGAGAGAGTTTCCTAAAAATGCAATACCCTGCACTTCTGATTACAATTGCTGTAAATGACATGAAATTACGAAAAACATTTATGCGTTAAAACAAATGTTATAAAACAAACATACTATAACAGAGCTTCTTATACAGTATATACACTATGAAATTATGTGAAACATTCTGATGGAAACTATTCGTGAGCTTTTCGAATTGACCTTTGCCCTACAAGAAACGTCTGCTTCATTGCATGTCTCCCGTCTCAAACAAAAAAAATAACTTTTGAAACTGTTCTAAAACTATTCCAAACCTTGGGATTCCCCTCCCCTCTACTCCTTAGTTTTCAGATTTCCTTCAAAACTTATCTGTCATATATGAACTATATAATGCCCTGCTTACCTCTTATATTTTCTTGCTTTGTTTCTTTTTTCCGGAGAAGCATTGAAGGTGATTTAGGTAGCGACCTGCAGTTAATAAATTATTGAACAACAGATGAATAGAATGAAGAGTGCATTTGTTTTAGCAGCTTTGATATATAAATCTGAGACGTTCATTAACCCTGTCGTGTACTTAATAAATCAGAGTGTATGTGGCCACAGTGTTTGTCCGTGTCATTTATTTCGAGTTGCAAAATTTATCAAAAATAATATACACAACAGCAAACAGTGTGCGTGTTTCATTTATGAATTACATTTAATTGCTAAAAACTCATTAACATTTATTCTAACTCAAGTAAAAATGTGTCATTTATACAGATTTCCAATTGCCTTTCGGTAGATAAACCGTCACACAGAAAATGAGATGGTGATCAAAAAAACAAAAAAAATAAAAATAAAAAAAGTGGGGACAGGGAACTATACTAAGGGAGCGAATAAAACCGAGTGACACTGGATGTCTCTCTTTCGACCTCATCTTTCAAAGGAGATGAGCCAGTCACAACTTACATTACCAAGAAGATTGAAGAATAACAAAAATGGCAGCAGGTATGACACAGGACAAAAATTAAACGGCTAGTCACCATCTTTTTTTTTTACGAAGGTTCTCATTCAATTTGAGTCTGGGCAAAAACTTTATTGGAGGGGACAGAAAAACTGGTTTTCTTACAAAGCTAATAGCGAGTCAAGGTGGCTATAAATAGTAGACGCGTCAGTGACGTTGTGGTCAGCTGGGCACCGCTGATGAAAGTAGTTTAATGTTTTACATCTCTATTTAAAGAACATCTGTCAATGCATAATGAAATTAGGGTAAAACAACACGCGTGAGAAGGTGATTATAATACACTTTCTTTAGCATGAAAACATCTTTAAGATGTTTAGATGCAAGATTATTAAAAAGACTTCTTTTTGAAAATGCAAAACCGTTATAAACAATACATACACATATTTTATATGTATATGTTTATGTATTGGTTTATGTGTGTGCATATATATACATAATATAGACATATACATGTATACAGACGCATATGTATATACACAGACACACACACACAAAATTGCTAAGTGGCACCAATATATCTTTTGCAGAAATATTCATAACCTGGGAGGTTTTTTTTTCTTCTTCTTTGTTTCATGCGTCACTTTCCGGTGAAGAATACGCAAATAGCGGTTTCGCCAGTCCGGGGCATTTTTAGAAGTTTGCGTATTCTTCACCGGAAACTGACGCATGAGAATCGGAAGAAAGGCTCCGAAGATGTGAAATTCCTATAAGAAGTGCATTTATGCCACTACAGCACTTTTGGTTTCAACCAAAATATATTATATATAAATATACTTACATACATACATACATATATATATGTATATATAGTAGTATAGTGTATATATATGCATATAATATATATAGGTATATATATATATATATATATATATATATATATATATATATATATATATATATATATATATACATATATATATATATATATAAAGCTTTTTTGCCACGGAGGAAAAAATGAAAGGCGAGAGCGCCTAGAACTTTCGGTCTAGTACGACCGTTTACTTAAGCACAACTAAAGTAAAGGGTCGTACTAGACCGAAAGTTCTTGGCTCTCTCGTCTTTCATTTTGTCCTCCGTGGCAAAAAACCTTTATTTATACATAGCATCACGTTTTATATACTTCGTGATCAAGTTATTCTTATATATGTACAAATACATACTATATTATATTTATATGTGTGAACCTACACGTGATCTCTGAAGCAACTGTCACAAAATTTAGGATGGTCTTCAATCTGAAAAGCACGTTTTCTTAAATTATTAGAGTGGGATTGGATGACATCTTTCACTTAGCTATAATTTCCAGTGACTGGCATTATTGCTGGTAATACTACTGGTATAGCTATTTCGATCATAATAAATATTTTCAATTAAAGTAACCATATCCAAACGCTGATAACTTCTCCTTAACTCACGAGTTTCACTGTTATACCATGAATCATTTCCTAAGAGCAATACAAATCATGCTAGAATAAGGTATGATATTTCTTTCGTATAAAGTTCATTCCATTTGACTTCCAATCTCATTCATTACGTCCACAGTTTGATTTGCCTTTTTAGTTTTCATAAGATTCCATTTCAAGTAATTTAAAAGGCCCGGCTTCATGGATCTTTTTTCCGGCTAGTGGTATGTCATCCCTCTGTGCTTACTCTAGATTCAAATCTCTAGATATGGTTTGCATTCTGTTGAGAAAGCTTCAGATATCTTATGGTGTCTTTGCTTATGCCAGCACTATCTTTGTATTCTAAGTCTGTCAACTTTTCATATTTAATACAAGCTACACTCTCATACTTCTCCAACTACTTCTTCCGTTTAAAATCCACGAAAATGGCAGTCACTCCTATATAACGCTCCCCTATAGCACTCTATGATCTACTGCAAATTTTCTGGAGAAGTCTCCAATAACACCTGCATTAAAACATGGATGGTCTTAATTAACTTTACATATCTACCAGGAATAAGGTATCGGAGGGAGATCTTTACATTCCATATCACAAGTATCTGATAACTGCAACTTCTGCCTTTTCTAAAACAGCTTCTTCATCTCTAAGCATTTTATCAATTTCATTCTCCGACCCAGTGAGCATTAGCTTAATGTATATTTTCATTATGACTACCGTGAATGACTTGTTTCTATAGTTACCATAGTCAGGCAGGTCTCCTTTGGTGTCATTGCTATGACTTGCAATTCCCAGTCAACTTTTTTTTTTTTGCCTTGATATCAATTTTAACCAAGGAGAACAATGACAAGTTAATGACCACTGCCGACATCTGCTCTTAAGATGCTGTGACACAGCTCAGTTTTATTTTTCATCTTGAATATCTACTATGTTATATTTGGTTTATATATATATATATATATATATATATAATATATATATATATATATATATATATATTTATATATATATCTTACAGGTATGAATTGATGTGTTAGTGAATTACATATTGCGTCAGCTGCCCTTGCTTGGAGACAGAGTGAGTGTAGGGTAGCCTCCTGAATGAAGGAATCTGATGCGTATGCATTTTTAAGCTGGTGGCTGTACGTACTGTGCCAGGGGCAGTAGATTTGTGAGATGGTGTATGTACATTCGTTTGTACGGATGTCACAGGTCTGACCGATCGAGGCACTTGAGGGAAAGACACATCCTTTGTGATAGGAAGAAAGACGTTGAGCGAACGCCAAGTGTCAGGAGAAAACCCCCATCTTAAAGGTATGGCACTATTTTAAATGACTTAGAAACAGTTGCTTTGAAAAGAGAGAAGTGTGAAATGTATATCTTTACTTAATATTGCCTTTGTAAAGAGAGAAGTGTGAAGTGTATCTCTACTTAATATTGTGTAATATATCTTTATTACAGATGGGCTCTATTCCATGATATTAGAGACGGGATTCTCTAACTTGACTAATACAATGTAACAATTGACATTTTGAGTCTGGGAGTGAATACTTAGCCAGGAGAGTATACATCCAATTGCGCTTATTCATTTATAATAAAACTGCTTATTATTATTTACCTGCAAACAGTCCCCTTTTAACAACATTGCAACGTATTGAAATAATATGCAGTCCCAGTTTTCGTTGTTACATTTCACATGAAAAATATAATCATACTTCATGGTATTCCTGAGTATTGTTACGTAACCATTTTTAATATTGATTCATGCACAGGCTAAATATAGTCATTTGGTCGCCTAGATATAGTCATTTGGTCGCCTAGATATAATTATTTGGTCGTCTAGATATAGTCATTTGCTTGTCCCGATTATAGTCATTTGCTTGCCTAGATATAGTCATTTGCTTGTCTAGATATTGCCATTTGGTTGCCTAGATATAGCAATTTGCCTAGATATAGTCATTTGCTTGCCTGAATATAGTCATTTTCTTGCCTAGATATAGCCATTTGGTTGCTTAGATATAGATATTTGCTTGCCTAGATATAGTTTCTGGTTGCCTAGATATAGTCATTTGGTTGCCTGGATATAGTCATTTGGTTGCTTAGATATAGTCATTTGGTTGCCTAGATATAGCCATTTGTTTGCCTAGATTTATTCATTTGATTGCCTAGATATAATCTATGGTTGCCTAGATATAGTCATTTGGTTGCTTGGATATAGTCATTTGCTTGCCTAGATTTAGTCATTTGGTTGCCTGGTTATAGTTATTTGCTTGCTTAGATATAACCATTTGGTTCCCTGTCTCTTTGGCCCCTGCGTAGAGGAAAGTAAAGAAATTTATGAATCACGCTTTCGTGATGCAGAGCATGTACTTAAAATATTTACCTTTACATGCTTAAAATAACCGTTAATAATGTAAATGCACGTAAGTGAATTCATTAACATTAATGTTTCGAAAACGATTTTTAGATTGAGATATCATTTTATCTAATGACTCACGATTCTTGGCTCTTACATGAAATCTTTTTTTAATGTTGAATGATGAAGTCTTCAAAAAAATTCCATTCATTCCTTAGAGGTTGCCCATGCTTACCAAAAACAATACCACATAATCCTCCTACAAGGTCGTAGATTCAAGGGAGGCCCAGAGGCAAAAAAAGAAAGAAAAAAAAGTGGGAGAGGGAACATTTTTTAGTCCTTTGTGGTCACATATTAATTTGTTTCTTAGGGCTATATATACCTCCAAAATAATTCACTAATTAATTCTGTGAAATCCAATAACAAGTTAAAATCATGGATATTTTCTTAATATAATTCTTATTATAGCTCTTTTATCTTCGATCACTTGGTTCTTAGATGTTCGAGTATTCAGCATGGATATTTATGAATTGAATGAGTCCAAAGAAAACTCATAATCACATGAGTCAATAAAATGGGAAAGTAAATCAACAGTAGTTGCTGTTTGATTTTGTTAGTTAAAATATATAGAGCTTAATATATTTGAAATAACAAAATCAAACAGGCATACTACTGAGGATTGACTTTCCCAATTGAATGAGTGTTATGAAGTGGTAATGCTGATTGACAATTTTCATCAATACTAGTGATATTTTAATGTAAAGAATTTTTCTGTGCCAATGTCCATAGCAAACTGCGGCTTCTGTTTGTCATGCCACCCACTCAGTTTAACTCTCTCGAGATTCCGTAGCCCTAACAAGAACCTTACTCAACAATTATTTCTTTCGAGCTATATAAACCATAAAAAAACCCTTCAGAGTCTTCCTGGGTCATGTTACGTAGCTGTGCCACTTGAGAATACAATACTGAGGTCATCTGAGGTGACGTCACATCCAAGTATTGGTATGGGCATCTTTTGGGATATCTTGCGTGTGCGTCCGTGTGTCTGTCGGATGATGTCAGACCCACTCTGCTCTCTAGGTCCCGGCAAAAACTTGTTCAACCAGTGGCCTTCCTGATACTCTAACAGCTTTTATGCGCATGCCGGATAGTGTTGCCTGTTAGAGCCTTCGCTCTCTCTCTCTCTCTTCTCATTCAATCGTCCCAGAGAGAAAAAATAAAAAGAGAGAGAGAGACTGCGCGTTTCTGAGGTTAGAGTGCTTATTTGCGCTTACGAGTACTGAAAAATAACACGGATATTCAGAGAGTCAGTAATCGCCGAGATTATCTGAATGATATTTGCGAACCAAAACAGTAGAGAGAGAGAGAGAGAGAGAGAGAGAGAGAGAGAGAGAGAGAGAGAGCTTTGTCTTCTACTCTCCATATCGATCACATTCATATTCTTTTAAATTCCTATTCTCATATAGGAATTGACTTTTGAACTTCTGTAAGCCACTCTCTTTGGTAGTGAGATAGGGCTTCTAGTTTAAATAAAAACAGTGAGAGAGGGAAATGAAATAAGTTAGACGAGAAAGGAGTTAAGTAGACCCATTTGAGCCCTTTTTTGTTTTAGATGGTCTCTATCTGTAAAAAATGTAGACACATCATTCAGTACCATATAAGAAATATAAGCATGAATATAAAAAGAATAGAAGAATGAGCACATAAATAGATCAGCTAGTTGTTGAAATATATAAATAAAGATAGTTTTTAGCAATTAAATCATTTATCTATTATATATATATATATATATATATATATATATATATATAAAATATGTATGTACGGTTGTTTGGGTGCGTGCGTATGTTCCACATATACTTTGAAATGCATTGAGGAATTTCAATCAAACTTGGTACACATACTACTGACCATCTGGGAATGAACACTGTGGGGTTAAGACATCACTGACACCAAAGGGGGTGGGGTGTGGGAAAGGGGGAATGTAAAAATTACAGAATAGGACAGATACTAATGTCTAATCCATAATTTTTGAGGCCGCTGAGAAGAATAGTGACACTCCCAATCCCTTTTAAGTTCATGTTCATCCCCGACTGGGAGGGCGAGACTGAGAAGGAGGCTGGGGGTGAGATGTAGAAAGTATAGAAAACGACAGATATTAGTGCCTAGTCCATAGTTTTTGATGTCGCTGAGATGAATAGTGGCACTCCCAAATCCCTTTAAGTCCACGTTCAGCCCCGATTGGGAGGGGGGTTGAGAGGGGAGTGGGAAGGGGATGAAATGTAAAAAAAAACCAAAACGACAGATATTAGTGGCTAATACATAGTTTTTTTAGGTCACTGATATGAATAATGATGCTCCCAACTCCCTTCAAGTCCAAGGTCGATACTGATAGCAAGGCGGGGTGAGAAGCGGGTGAAAAGGGTTGACATGCGATAAATAACTGAAAACATGAGATATTAGTGTCTAATCCATAGTTTTTCAGGTTGCTGAGATGAATAGTCACATTCCTGAAGCCCTTTAAGTCCAAGCTCCGCCCCAATAGGAAGGTGGGGTGAGAAGCAACTATCTTAACAGGAATGAGAGAGAGAGAGAGTTTATGGGCAGCACCAGGTTGGTCAGTTGGTAATTCATAAATATTGAATAATCACTGGATAGGTGTGGTATGCAACTAAGTAAATAAACAAATACGTGGTTAAACTAGAGTTAACAATCAGTGAAATTAGCATAGTCAGTCAAGTGCCTGCGTTATTCCCTTCTGTATAGATACTGGGATATGATTAACATAGTCACCGAAGTATTTGTTGTGATTTATATGTTCTTTCAAATATGCCATGGAAACCCTGCATTCACATCCAACCCAGGTTTCATAACAAAATCTGCTAATTTTTCCATGAACTACAGTGGGTCTTCTTACAATATTTATATAAAATTATTTTAGTTTTCTGTAATCCTGCCAATTGAATGAAAAAGAAATCGAACCTAAAACAAGATCTCCTTGATTTGAAGACTATACCAAGGAAATTAAAATGAATATTAAGTTAAATAAACATTTAAATAAAAGCAGTACGATCAGGATTAGACAGTGATACTCAAATAATGAATTTGACTTCTTAAACCAAGCACTGTCACATGACCTGTGGTGGCTGGTGATTCATGGAATACTTTGGAGATGTAGTGTCGTGTCATAATAAATTCAGATCACCTTGCTTTAGGAAAATATTGCAGTGAGAATTTTCGAATTTTAATAATTATTATAATTGTTATAATTTCAGAGGAATCATATAAGATTATTATTATTATTATTATTATTATTATTATTATTATTATTATTATTATTATTATTATTGTTATTATTATTATTGTTAAGGAATAGGTCCTAAATGGGGGAATTTCTTCACCAAGCTTCCATAATATTATAGAAGAATAATTGTAATTATAGAATGGTAATTGTAAGTAGAAAGGGGGAAAGGCATAGGAGAAGAGAGAGTGAAATGTAAGACGGCAGTTTGACGGTAATTGTTATTTGAGAATGTGTGATAATTCTTTTGATGAATATCGTCTTTCAATAAGGAAAATAATGTGTGTAATAGTGATCGTGATCATGTATCTCATTAGCCCCTATTTCACCAGATTTTTATGTGATTATTTCTTTATTTTCTTTTTGCTGTTGATTAATAACATTGTTTTCCCATAATTAAAGAAAAGATGGTATGTAATAGAGACCCGAAACGGAAAGCCCTGATCCTTGATAATTTCTTTGATGCTGTCCTTTCAGGATAGGATAAAGGGTGGACATTTGAGATGGATGGATGGATTATGGAATTTAGGGCATAGCCCAAGCACTGGGACCTATAAGATCATTCAGCGCTGAAATGAAAGTATGGCTAGTTGGAAAAATGAGAAATGAAATGAAAATGATAAACTGATGACAATCCTACACTTGAACAGGACTGTACATCAGCAAAGGCCATTTTACTCTCCCCCCAGCATTTCGATCATCCAAAGTTATGAAAGATCGTTTTGGCCAGGGGACCTGGACATTTGAGAGTCAACCCTCATCAGCTTAATTTGCTGAGAAATAAACTTGATGTGAGGTACATGCTGTCTTTTCTAGATCCCAGGCTGTCTGTGTATGTATGTATATATATATATATATATATATAGATATATATATATATATATATATATATATATGTATATATATATATATATATATATATATATAATATATATATATATATATATATATATATATATATATATATATATATATATATATATATATATATATATATATATATATATATATATATATATATATATATTCTTTCCCACCATTATCCCTACATTAAGGGTCGGTTTATTGTTTGGCAAAGGGGGTTTTTACATCCACATGCCCTTGGTGTCATCAACCATAGTTATTGGAGGTGGGATAGGCCTTTCACTAAAAAGTACGACTGCAAGACAGCAGTTTCTACAGTTATTGGAGGGCCTAGCCTAACCTTTTACTAAAAAGTACGACTGCAAGGCAGCAGTTTCTACAGTTATTGGAGGAGGGCCTAGCCTAGCCTTTTACTAAAAAGTACGACTGCAAGGCAGCAGTTTCTACAGTTATTGGAGGAGGGCCTAGCCTAGCCTTTTACTAAAAAGTACGACTGCAAGGCTGCAGTTTCTACAGTTATTGGAGGAGGGCCTAGCCTAGCTTTTTACTAAAACGTACAGCTGCAAGGAAGCAGTTTCTACAGTTATTGGTGGTGGGCCTAGCCTTTTACTAAAAAGTACGACTGCAAGGCAGCAGTTTCTACAGTTATTGGAGGAGGGCCTAGCCTAGCCTTTTATTAGAAAGTACGATTGCAAGGCAGCAGTTTCTACAGTTATTGGTGGTGGGTCTAGCCAAGCCTTTTACTAAAAAGTACGACTGCAATGCAGCAGTTTCTACAGTTATTGGTGGCGGGCCTAGCCAAGCCTTTTACTAAAAAGTACGACTACAAGGCAGCCGTTTTCTACAGTTATTGGAGGAGGGCCTAGCCTAGTCTTTACTAAAAAGTACGACTGCAAGGCAGCAGTTTCTACAGTTATTGGAGGAGGGCCTAGCCTAGCCTTTTACTAAAAAGTATTCAAGGCAGCAGTTTCTATAGTTATTGGAGGAGGGCCTAGCCTTTTACTAAAAAGTACGACTGCAAGGCAGCAGTTTCTACAGTTATTGGAGGAGGGCCTAGCCAAGCCTTTTACTAAAAAGTACGACTGCAACGCAGCAGTTTCTACAGTTATTGGAGATGGGCCTAGCATAGCCTTTTACTAAAAAGTACGACTGCAAGGTAGCAGTTTCTACAGTTATTGGAGGAGGGCCTAGCCTAGCCTTTTACTAAAAAGTATGACTTCAAGGCAGCAGTTTCTATAGTTATTGGAGGAGGGCCTAGCCTAGCCTTTTACTAAAAAGTACGACTGCAAGGTAGCAGTTTCTACAGTTATTGGAGGAGAGCCTAGCCTAGCCTTTTACTAAAAAGTACGACTGCAAGGCAGCAGTTTCTACAGTTATTGGAGAAGGGCCTAGCCTAGCCTTTTACTAAAAAGTACGACTGTGCAAGGTAGCACTTTCTACAGTTATTGGAGAAGGGCCTAGCCAAGCCTTTTACTAAAAAGTACGACTGCAAGGCAGCAGTTTCTACAGTTATTGGAGAAGGGCCTAGCCTAGCCTTTTACTAAAAGGTACGACGGCAAGGTAGCAGTTTCTACAGTTATTGGAGGAGGGCCACGCCTAGCCTTTTACTGAAAAGTACGACTGCAAGGCAGCAGTTTCTACAGTTATTGGAGGAGGGCCTAGCCTAGCCTTTTACTAAAAAGTACGACTGCAAGGCAACAGTTTCTGCAGTTATTGGTGCTGGGCCTAGCATAGCCTTTTACTAAAAAGTACGACTGCAAGGCAGCAGTTTCTACAGTTATTGGAGGAGGGCCTAGCGTAGCCTTTTACTAAAAAGTACGACTGCAAGGTAGCAGTTTCTACAGTTAATGGAGGAGATCCTAGCCTAGCCTTTTACTAAAAAGTACGACTGCAAGACAGCAGTTTCTACAGTTATTGGTGGTCAGCCTAGACTTTTACTAAAAAGTACGACTGCAAGGCAGCAGTTTCTATAGTTATTGGAGGAGGGCCTAGCCTAGCCTTTTACTAAAAAGTACGACTGCAACGCAGCAGTTTCTACAGTTATTGGTGGTCGGCCTAGAATTTTACTAAAAAGTACGACTGCAAGGCAGCATTTTCTACAGTTATTGGTGGTGGGCCTAGCCTAGCCTTTTACTAAAAAGTATGACTGCAAGGCAGCAGTTTCTACAGTTATTGGAGGAGGGCCTAGCCTAGCCTTTTACTAAAAAGTACGACTGCAAGGCAGCAGTTTCTACAGTTTTTATTGGTTGGTGGTGGCCTAGCCTAGCCTTTTACTAAAAATTATGACTGCAAGGCAGCAGTTTCTACAGTTATTGGAGGAGGGCCTAGCCTAGCCTTTTACTAAAAAGTACGACTGCAAGAAAGCAGTTTCTACAGTTATTGGTGGTGGGCCTAGCCAAGCCTTTTACTAAAAAGTACGACTGCAATGCAGCAGTTTCTACAGTTATTGGTGGCGGGCCTAGCCAAGCCTTTTACTAAAAAGTACGACTGCAAGGCAGCCGTTTTCTACAGTTATTGTGGGAGGGCCTAGCCTAGCCTTTTACTAAAAAGTATTCAAGGCAGCAGTTTCTATAGTTATTGGAGGAGGGCCTAGCCTAGCCTTTTACTAAAAAGTACGACTGCAAGGCAGCAGTTTCTACAGTTATTGGAGGAGGGCCTAGCCAAGCCTTTTACTAAAAAATACGACTGCAACGCAGCAGTTTCTACATTTATTGGAGATGGGCCTAGCCTAGCTTTTTACTAAAAAGTACGACTGCAAGGTAGCAGTTTCTACAGTTATTGGAGGAGGGCCTAGCCTAGCCTTTTACTAAAAAGTATGACTTCAAGGCAGCAAATTCTATAGTTATTGGAGGAGGGCCTAGCCTAGCCTTTTACTAAAAAGTACGACTGCAAGGTAGCAGTTTCTACAGTTATTGGAGGAGAGCCTAGCCTAGCCTTTTACTAAAAAGTACGACTGCAAGGCAGCAGTTTTCTACAGTTATTGGAGGGGGGCCGAGCCTACCCTTTACTAAAAATTCGACCTGCAAGTCTGCAGTTTCTACAGTTTATTGGAGGAAGGGCCTAGCCTAAGCGTTTTTGACTAAACGTACAGCTGCAAGGAAGCCTTTCTACAGTCTATTGTGGTGGGCCTAGCTTTTACTAAAAAGTACGCTGCAAGGCACAGTTTCTACATTTATTGGAGGAGGGCCTAGCCTAGCCTTTTATTAGACGTACGATTGCAAGGCACAGTTTCTACAGTTTTTGGTGGTGGGTCTAACCAAGCCTTTACTAAAGTACGACTGCAATGCGCAGTTTCTACAGTTTATTGGTGGCGGCCTAGCCAGCTTTTACTAAAAGTACGACTACAAATGCACCTTTCTACAGTTATTGGAGGGAGGGCCTAGCCTAGTCTTTACTAAAAATTACGACTGCAAGGCAGCAGTTTCCCTCCAGTTATTGGAGGAGGGCCTAGCCTAGCCTTTACTAAAAAGTAATTCAAGGCGAGCGTTCTATAGTTATTGAGATGGGGCCAGCTTTTACTAAAGTACGACTGCAAGGCAGCAGTTTCTACAGTTATTGAGAGGGCCTAGCCAAGCCTTTTACTAAAAGTACGACTGCAACGCAGCAGTTTCTACAGTTTATGGAGATGGGCCTAGCATAGCTTTTTTAACTAAAAAGTACGACCTGCTATGTAGCAGTTTTCTACAGTTATTGAGGAGGGCTAGCCTAGCCTTTCTAACTAAAAGTATGACTTTCAAGGCAGCAGTTTTTCTATAGTTTTGGAGGAGGGCCTAGCCTATCTTTTACTAAAAAAGTACGACGGCAAGTAGCAGTTTCTACAGTTTTTGGAGGGAGAGTCCCTCCTAGCCTAGCCTTTTACTAAAAGTACGACTGCAATGCAGCAAAGTTTCTACAGTTATGGAGAAGGGCCCTAGCCCTTTAAGCCTTTTACTAAAAAGTTACGACTGTTGCAAGTTAAGGCACTTTCTACATTTATGGACAAGGTCCTAGCCATGCCTTTTACTAAAAAGTTTTACACTGCAAGGCAGCAAAAAGTTTCTACAGTTATTGGAAAGAAAGGGCCCTAGCCTAAAGCCTTTTACTAAAGGTCGACTCAAGGGTAGCATTTTTCTTTACCAGTTTATTGTATTGGAGGGCCCCGCCTTAGGCCTTTTACTAAAAGGTACGGGACCTGCCAAGGCAGCAGTTTCTACCAGTTGTTATTGGCGGAGGGCCTTTAGCCTAGCCTTTTACTAAAAATAAACGGACTGCAAGGCACAGTTGTCTGCAGTTTATTGGTGCTGGCCTAGCATAGCCCCTTTTACTAAAAAGTACGACAGCAAGGGCGCGTTTTCTACAGTTATTGGAGGAAGGGCCTTAGCGGTAGGCCTTTTACTAAAAGTACGCTGCCAAGGTAGCAAGTTTCTTTTACAGTTAATGGAGGAGAAAAAGCCTTACCTAGCCTTTTACTAAAAAAAGTACGACGCAAGACAGCAGTTTTCTACAGTTAATTGGTGGTCACCTAGTCTTTTACTAAAGTTTTACGACTGCAAGGCAGCAGTTTTCTATAGTTTATTTGGAGGAGGGCCTAGCCTAGGCCTTTTCCTAAAAAGTACTCCTGCAACGCAGCAGTTTCTACCAGTTTTATTGTGTCGGCCTAAAAGAATTTTACTCAAAAGTACGACTGCAAGAGCAGCAATTTTTCTACAGTTAATTGGTGTGGCCCTAGCCTGCCTTTTACTAAAAATATTTGACTGCAAGCCAGCAGTTTCTACAGTTATTGGAGGAGGCTAGCTAGGCCTTTTTTACCTAAAAAGTACGACTGCAAGGCAGCAGTTTCTACCAGTTTTATTGGTGTGGGGCTAAAAGCCTGCCTTTTACTAAAAATTAATGACTGCAAGGAAAGCAGTTTCTACGTTTTGAGGCGGCCTAGCCTAGCCTTTTACTTAAAAGTACGACTGCAGAAAGGGCTTTTCCTACAGTTTTGGTGGTGGGCCTAGCCAAGCCTTTTACTAAAAAGTCCAAAAACTTGCAATGCACAGTTTCTACATATTGTGGCGGGCCTAGCCAGCCTTTTACTAAAAAGTAACGGACTGCAAGGCAGCCCTTTTCTACAGTTATTGTTGGGAGGTGGGGCCTAGCCTTTTACTACAAAAGTTCGACTTGCAAGGAAAGGCAGTTTTCTACATTATTGGTGGTGGGCCCTAGCCAACCCTTTACTAAAAAGGTCACTGCAATGCAGCTTTTTCTTATTTTTGGTGGCGGGCCTAGCCAAGCCTTTTATAAAAAGTACGACTGCAAGGCAGCCGTTTTCTACAGTTTTGGTGGAGGGCCTAGCCTAGCCTTTTTACTAAAAGTATTCAAGGCAGAAGTTTCTATACGTTATTGGAGAGGGCCTAGCTAGCCTTTTACTAAAAAAAGTACGACTGCAAGGCAGCAGTTTTCTACAGTCTATGGAGGGAGGGGCTAGCAAGCCTTTTACTAAAAAATACGACTCGCAACGCCAGCAGTGTCTACATTTATTGGAGAATGGGCCTAGCCTAGCTTTTACCAAAAGTACGACTGCAAGTTAGCAGTTTCTTAAGTTATTGAGGAGGGGCCTAGCTCGCCTGCCTTTTACTAAAAAGTACGACCTTGCAAGGCAGCAAAGTTCTACAGTTATTGGAGGAAGGGCCTAGCCTAGCCCTTTTACTAAAAGTACGACTGCAAGGCAGCAGTTTCTACAGTTATTGGAGGAGAAGGCCTAGCCTAGCACCTTTGACTAAAAAGTACGACTGCAAGGCCAGGTAGCCAAGTCTTTCTACAGTTATTTTTGGGAGAAGGGCCTAGCCTAGCCGTTTTACTAAAACGTACGAACTGCAAGGGCAGCAGTTTTCTACACTTATTGGAGGAATGGGCCTAGCCTAGCCATTTTACTGCAAAAGGTTACGACTGGCAAGGGCAGCAGTTTCTACAAGTTATTGGGAGGAGGGACCTACGCCTAGCCCTTTTACGAACAATTGAAAAGTCGACTGCAAGGCAACAGTTTCTACAGTTATTGGAGGATGGGCCTAGCCATAGCCCTTTTATTTACCTAAAAAGTCACGACTGCAAGGCAAGCAGGTTTCATACAGTTATTGAGGAGGGGCCTTAGGGCCTAGCCTTTACTAAAGCCTTTTACGATGCAAAAAAGGCAGCAGTTTCCTACAGTAATCGGAGGAAGGATCCTAGCCCTAGCCTTTTTTCTACTAAAAGTTACGATTGGCAAGGCAGGGGCCAGTTCCACAGTATGGTGGGGGGGGGGTGGGCCCTAGACCTTTTACTAAAAAGTACGACTGCAAGGCAGCAAGTTTCTACAGTTTAATGGAGGAGGATCCTAGCCTAGCCTTTTACTAAAAAAGTACGACTGCAAGGACAGCAGTTTTCTAACAGTTATTGATGGTAGGCCTAGCCTTTTACTAAAAAGTACGGACTGCAAGACAGCAGTTTTCTACAGTTAATGGAGGAGGATCCTAGCCTAGCCTGTTACCTAAAAAGTACGCCTTGCAAGGCAGCAGTTTCCTTTTACAGTTATTGGGTGGGTAGGCCTAAAAGCCTTTTACTAAAATTACGACTGCAAGGGCAGCAGTTTTCTACAGTTTTTATTGGTGGTACGGCCTAACTTTTACTAAATAAGTTACGGCTTGCAAGGCAGCAGGTTTCTACAAAAGTGTTTTGGTGGTGGGCCTAGCCTAGCCTTTTACTAAAAAAGTACGACTGCAAGGCAGCAGTTTTCTACAGTTATTGGTGGTCGGGCCTAGCCTAAGCCTTTTAACTAAAAAGTACCCGACTGCAAGGCTAGCGAGTTTCTTTCTACAGTTATTTGGTGTTGGGCCTAGCCTAGCCCTTTTACTCAAAAAGTACGACTGCAAGCAGCAGTTTCTTACAGTTATTGGAGGAGGGCTAGGCCTAGGGCCTTTTTACTAAAAGTACGACCTGCCAAGGTACAGTCCTTTTACATTATTTGGGAGGATAAAAAAGCCTAGCCTAGCCTTTACTAAAAAGTACGAACTGGCAGCAGCTTTCTTAACAGTTATTGGGGGAGGAGGAGCCTAGGCCTAGGCCTTTTACTAAAAATACACTGCAAGGCAGCAGGGTTTCTATCCGTTTTGGAGGAGAGCCTAGCCTTTTATGCCTTTTAAAAACGAAAAAGTACGACTGCAAGGCAAGCAGTTTCTTACAGTTATTGGAGGAGGAGCCTAGGGCCTACCTTTTCCTAAAATTTACGACCTGCAAGGCAGCAGTTTTTTCCTTTTACAGTTTATTGGAGAAAAAGGGCCTAGCCTAGCCTTTTACTTAAAAAGTACGAACTGGTCAAGGCAGCAGTTTCTACAAGTTATTTTTGGAGGAGAGCACTAGCCTAGCCGTTTACTAAAAAGTAACGACTGCAGGCAGCAGTTTCTACAGTTATTGGAGGAGGGCCTAGCCTAGCCTTTTATACTTAAAAAATTAAGACTGCAAGGTAGCAGTTTTCTACAGTTATTGGAGGAGAAGCCTAGCCTAGCCTTTTACTAACAAGTACGACTGCAAGGCAGCAGTTTTCTACATTTATTGGAGGAGAGCTAACCTAAAGCCTTTTTACTAACAAAAATCGACTGCAAAGCAGCAAGTTTTCTACAGTATTGGAGGAGCCTAGCCTAGCCTTTTACTAAAAAGTACGACTGCAAGGCAGCAGTTTCTAACAGTTTATTTGGAGGAGAGCCTAGCCTAAGCCCTTTTACTAAAAAGGTACGAAAACTTCAATGCAGCAGTTTTTCTAACAGTTATTGGAGAAGGGCCTAAGGCTAGCCTTTACTAAAAAGTAGACTGCAAGGCAAGCAGTTTTTCTAAACATTATTGGAGAGAGCTACCTAGCCTTTTACTTAAAAAGGTATGCCTGCGGCAGCAGTTTCTACAGTTATTGGAGGAGAGCCTAGCCTAGCCTTTTACTAAAAAGTACGACTTCCAGGCAGCAGTTTCTACAGTTATCGGTGGTCGGCCTAGACTTTTACTAAAAAGTACGACAGCAAGGCAGCAGTTTCTACAGTTATTGGTGGTGGGCCTAGCCTAGCCTTTTACTAAAAAGTACGACTGCAAGGCAGCAGATTTCTACAGTTATTGGTAGTGGGCCTAGCCTAGCAGAACCTTCAAACTCATTTGAAGTACAAACACACAAACCCCTCCACATCGGAAAGACCCTTTGCTGGTCTGTCACTATAGCTTCTGCCCCTCAGATGCTGGGAACAAGAGGAGCTGATCTAGAATCAGCTCTTGTTAGCACAATATGGTTTCTTTAAAGTGTACTGAACAAGAGTTGCCTTCATTAGCAGCCTACAGTCATCTATATATGCGAATCATTTGCTTCCAAGTAGCATCATGTGATCATATTATTTTTACCTCGTAAAGACATAGAATACAACTTGAAAATATAGAACCGTATACATGATTGTGAAGTAAGGGGAAAACTGTCACTGTTCATTCAGGATTTTATATCTCACTGCTTGTTTTAGTAAGAATTTTATTGTATATTATCTGTAAGAAAGTGTGAATCTGCTTGCTTTGGCAATAAACAAGATATCCTCTGTGATCTCTAGGGATATTCTCCAAAAGTTTTTTTTAGCTATGAATTGTTTATTTCCTTTGCTGGAAATAAAGGCCATTGTCGAAAAAAACTTAAAATCATGACTAATGAAATGATTAAATGGACAGACCAGCATGGCTTCAAGTTTTCAACTATTAAAACAGTAATTGCTCATTCCTGTCAGATTCAAGGAGTCCATCCAAATCCGGACATTTTATCAGAGAAAAGCCTAAAGCCTTGCACGAAATCTCCCTATAAAGCTGATTTTCGACCATAGACTGATACTGGAGCCACTTTGGGAATCATTTAGAGCCCAGAGTTAAAAAGCACATAATATTTTAAACTACGTCCTCATTCTTCTTGGGGTGCAGGCGCTTAATTCTTTCGAAACTTTACCGTCTGCATTCTATCTAAACCATTTCGTGGTTGTTAAATTTATTCTTCTGCCACCTCCAGATCAACTCTCCCTACAGTGGCCTCAAATTTCACATTGGAATTCTATGGTATGTAGCAGCTCTTGCAAATATAGCAGTGGTAAATGAGGGGTATTTCACAACTATTTTGTTATGTTAAAAGTGTTTTGCAAGCATGACGTCTAAATGTAGTTTACCCCTTAATCTAAAATTTTGTGTTGGTTCCACATCACGGCTATCCAAATAAACTAACCTAGCCAAGCAAATGACAACTGAATTGCTTCCAGGGGGATGCACCTCGTACCAAATATAGAATCTGGTCATCAATAAAGAATATACGACAGCAGCGGTGGAACTTGAGGGGCCCAAGTAAAATGGAGATGAAATACAATGTATCTTGCAAAGATGATAATACACTTTGACGAAAAGAAAACACATTCTGATGCTGATGCATTGGGCACAACCGTTTGACTCATGGATTTTTAATAGGTAGTACCAGTCGTTCTTGCTCCTTGATCCCAAGTCTTGAGGAACTTGGAGATCGATTTCTCTCCGAGGCTTGAGTTGTGTATGGCAGTAGGAGGGAGAGAGGCCGTCTGCCGTTGGAGGAGAGGTTGTGTACCTGTGGAGCCATTCAAACAGAAGTACACGTAACGCAAATATTCTCAAGGACACAACATATCTGAGATACCTATAATTTATCTAATATGAGGGATATATTTTCAAATCAGCGAACCCTGGCAGAGCTATGTAAGATTATTAGCTTAATCCATTATGAGTATCTATGAATATTTGTGAGGTGAAAAAAATGAGAATAAAAATAGCTTTTGGAGTATGATTTTTGTACATAGATGTAAAATTTTGTTCTTAATTTTGTTTGCCATTTGATAACTCTTAGTTTTGGTTTTATTGTTGTATAAGATAAAAACCTGTCACTCTTACTTTTGTGTATATAATATTTTGTATTGCCAAGTGTTGTGTTTTGCATTTTGTTGGATCAAATGTAAATAATTACTGTAAATATGAACTATGTATAATTGTTGTGGTCAATAAAATATCTAATCTAATCTAATCTATGCATCTTCGCCAGGGTTCTCGGAGAGAATATAAATTTCAGTGTCAATTATGTTTCACATTTTATCGCAGAAGCTGGTGTTCTGCAAGACGTTACATTTTCAAACAGATCATTTTGAATAAATGTTGATTTCAGTATTCATACTGTTTAGACGCATACGATTTTTATCGATTATATTTTAGTATAATCTTTTATCCTATCGATTTATTTTGGCGCATCTTTACACCTGTTTCGGGGTCAATGACCTTGGCAGTCACGACGCCAGATTGCCCCCAGTCAATCAGTCAATCACCCGTCAATCAGTAGATCAACTGCCCCGAAACTCAGACCCAGGTACTTCGTTCTGGTTAATTTTTTAGGGCCTGTTGGTGGAAGAGGCTGGACGACGGAGTCCAAACGTTAAACACAGAAATATTGTATATGTAAACACATTATGTTTGATTATACTGTATACATATGCACCTTTAGTTTGCTCTTATCTTCCTACTTACGTTGTTATAATATTAATTAAAAATAATAATATTGGTGCTGTTTTCTCTAGTTTTTTCTTCCAGTAACAGCAAGCGCCTCCTCTTATTTATGCTCTATGCTCCCGATGCTCACTACCCTTTGAATTCTTTCATGGGAAATTTGTGGTTATAATAAATTTCAATAACAAGAACAATAATGTTATGTTTTTATTATACTATATATACTACATATTATACTAGATAATACTGATAATGAAAGCCATATTACAAAACAAGAATGAACATATATTTTTAAATAAGACCCACCTTCGCATGTCAAAGAGAAGATAGTGTGAACGTAATGTCACAGTCGAAATAAAGGTGTTTACGAATTTCCCTAAATCTTAAAGAAGTTGAGACTACTTCAGAGTAACGCCCAAGATTGTATCATTTCAGACAGGTAATAAATGGACTAACAAGCTTCTTCAGAATAAAATGCCGATATCTGAGGGTTTTGGGGTAAATTGCGATAATGTGAAGACGAAGAACAAATTTATACAAACTTCAAGAAACAAGCAGGTTTTAATCCTTGGACATGAATGCCACACTTCGTAATAGAAAACTGTCATCTCCGGTAGAGCAAAAATTCGAAATAAGATGTATAAATATTTGCATATTTTTGGTGTCCCACTTTATTATTATTATTATTATTATTATTATTATTATTATTATTATTATTATCATTGTTGTTGTTGTTGTTGGTGGTGGTGGTGGTGGCGGTTGTGTAGATCTACTTTCTGCTCATGAACCAATGGCCACAACTTGAGAGGCCGTGACTCATCGTTTGCAAAGGAAGCGAGCTTGTTAGCGTTTGTCTGTGGAGTTTATTGTCTCGTAATGTGGTTCATATTCATTCTATCAGATGCGCCAAGATTCGTTTTGTCCTAATTTGAGCACATCGGCATCGTGTTTCGGTGCTTCCTTAAATTAGGGTTGTGATAAGGTCTGTTGGGGCAGAAATGGAGGAGTATTATGTAGTATGTGGGAGTATGATAATATTATATTATGATAAAGCGATAGTATCATATAAAGCCAATTCGTATAGTAAGTAGTCTAGAGTACCTCTGCTTTTGGAAGACAGTGAAATATGGAAATAGTGGCCATATAAAACCAGTGCATTTGATAACCTATATAGTTGCAAAGATAGAAGTATGATGGTGGTGAATATGAATAAGTTTTGATTGTAAGATATAATTATGCTATATATAGAACAAGGTAAGGGTAAGACGACCTACCCAAGGGACTAAGGAGAGATATTCATTGTTTGGGATTTGATGATTTCTGTCCTGTTTTGGCTGTCCATCTAAGGTGGAGAATGAAGTTCCCTCCCCCCTCAAGTGTTCACATTACACCAACCAAGCCACTTTTCTCAGTTTCTTTTTAACCAGATGACTATGACCTACTTACCAAATAAGAAGACCTTCTAACACACACACACATACATATACTATATATATGAATGACTATATGAATACATTAATGTAGTAGGTATATATTATACATGTATAGTTTATGAGATTACACACATTATTCTTAAATGTCTATACGTGCTTACAGTTATGCATGTACACACACGCACTCACGCATACACACACACACACATATATATGTATATATATATATATATATATATATATATATATATATATATGTGTGTGTGTGTGTGTGTAATATGTGTGGATGTGCATGTATGTAATTGTCAGAATGACCTTTCAATTTTCTTCATACTTAAAATTGTGAATTTATTGTAGAATATCATTTGACTGAGAAATAACGAGGTCACTGTGGTTATCGAAACTACCCGTGATGGTAAAAGTGGCCAATAGATTATACGCACACAAACGAAAACACACACGCATGCATATACACACAGTGTGTGTATAAATACGCGAGTGCTTATGTGTACTTGTGTAACTGTATGCATGTATAGAGATTTAAGCATAATATGTTTAATCTCTTAAACTATACACACATAATACTATATACATACATACATTAATGCATGTATGTATACATTCATACATATGTGTGTGAGTGTATGTATGAGCAAGTAAATGTTCATCTGTGTGTACATAAATAGACTTATGTATACATACAAATAAAAATAGAATCTTTACAGTAGATAACGCAGCACAGAGCCATCCCGTATTCGAGATACTTCTACCGTTTTGAGAGCTGTCAGGTCCATTTCTTCAGTGTTTTCTTTTTCTCATTAAGTGGCAAGAGATAAGCCTTTATTGACGCGTCACTTTGGAAACATGGCTGACATAGAGAAGATCCTTCTTATTTTTCGGCGGCGCCCTTAAGTGCAAAGTAGCGTGTGTCTTCAGCAGCACTTTTAAGAAAGTGTCAGCTGGTCCATATATCTCTTGAAGAGGGGTTTCGTGTTATATTTTCATTTTAGATCGTCTTTCTCCTTAATTTTCAGGTAACAAGGAGTTCATTATAACACCAGTAGGTTATTTATATTTTTTTTCCACTATTTGCCTTTTTAAAATTAATTACCAGTATATTAATACCGAGAAGATTCCAGCTTGTTTAATACACCAATGTTCGGAGCTCTCTTGTGATCGTCGTGTTAAATGAAGAGAATATTGCTGGTAGGAAGATTTTCAGTTTTCAACATTTTCATTGTCGAGTATACTATGTTGTGAGAGTGAATATGTCTCTGCCATATGTTTCTGTTTTATTTTTATAAAGAAAGTGGCCAGCTATGATGAAGCTTTTTCAGAGACTAATCAATGAATGGTATTTTTTATGGAGCAAAACAAATAATTTGTAATGTACGTTTCTGATATTGATATCGTTTGTAATTATCTTCTACGTACATACTTACGAACACGATTTTCTGTGCATATTATTTACTCAACGAAAGGAAGTCATTGGGTAGCGTGAATATTTCCTTACTTTTATACAATGAAATTGGAATGCAAGGGTGCTGTGAAATTCTACTCGTGCTACTTTAAGAAATGGCACATATAAAACAATGCGTGATATGACCTCCAGCAAAACTTTTCCCTCAGGTATAAGTTGTAAATTAAAACGTGCTAAAATCTACGGTTAAATAAATCTTTGTTTCATCAACGAAAATTAAGATAAATATGCTATGTTTCATTAGAAATAATTTTGCTGTACTGTTTAACATGCATATTATTTACTTTTTACATTTTCATTCTAATAAATAAATCATAAATATCCTATCCTAAAATTCATGTATCTCTAACTCCACATGAAACACCTTTTTCAGACCTTTTTAGTAGGTTCTTTGACAGATCTTTCCTAACACCCCCCCACAACAAGAACATCAACAACAACAGCAACAAATTAGTTTGTGGGCTTACTCCCTGAGTAAACGATAAGTTCTAGAACTTGACCATCAAACTAAAGTATTCCTTCAAGAATTTAGGTACGGAGTCCATGATTACAATGGCAGTTGATTGAATCTAGCTGTAGTAGTGGTGAATGATAAGATGTTTTTGTAATAAAGTGAAATGTCTCCTTATCTCCTTATTTCTAGTTCTATCATAATTTTTTTAATATAAATAAATGCAACATTGATAAACCAGATAGGATAATGATATATTCAGCTTGTCGACCTTCTTTGCCTTCTTTTTATCCTGTTATTTTATTTCTTCTTATTCTGGAGTAGATTGTTCACTTAGCAATATCATTTGTTCTTCATTATCAGGATTTCCTGTTATCAGATCTTAAAATCTGCTTTTTAGTCATTAATTTCCTGTTGATTTCGAAGGTTAATTAGTTGTTTCTCACATATTCCGCCATCAAAATGTGCTATCATTTTGTATCTTTTTGCCAAACTCCAATTAAAACTAGATTAGTGGGTAAAATGTCTTCGATGTATGACACCGCATGGAGAAACATGAGACTTTAATTTTAGCTCAGTGACAGTCTAGTAGAATACTTGCTGGTTGATGCAAAGATTGGTTGCAAGTTATAGAAAGAAAGAAGACAGATTTCGTGTTACGGAGACGCCTCCTTTTATTCATTGTTCTTCAAGGTTTCTTGCTACTTCTCGCCAATTTAGCAAAACTCAAATGTAATATTTTCATTTAAAGTCAGGTGATGGATAGCGAGAGCGATTAATTGCCTATTTTGAGTTTCCTAGCTTACATATATATACCATGAGAATATTAATGCTATAATGCTAGTAAAATGCGAGGATGAGTTTGCCATCAGCATATGTAAAATTATCTATATATATTCCTTAGTAGAGAGCTACTTTATGTTATCAACCATTAATATGAAATAACTATAGATTCTTATTCGTTGCCTTGCAGGTGAGTGATTGTCTCTTTGCTGATTCCATACATCTGTATAGAATCGGGAGATGAAGTCCCATTCTTACTTCTTAAGTAAAATGCAATGCAGTTCTTCAGAGGTGAGTTTTGGTTTCGAGTTGCATGTTGAATATTGATTGTTGTACGCACGCCATGTCTTTTCATGAATTATTGTAAGGTTTCTCTTGGTGATGATAATGAGGATAATGTTATCAATGATGTTGAGTATTATTATTAATTTAGCTGCAAATGTTGGAGTGCCAAGCACCCTCTTCCATCTTAGTTTTAACAATTTCAAAAATCGGCATCGTCCTCCCCCCCCCCTCGCCTTTATTTTCGTTTTGATAACAGCTTAATAATTTAATAAGTGAAAGTAAGGCAACGATTACGAATTGAAGGAGCTTTAGAGAGTAGCATTTCGACGAAGGACGAGATAAGGACATTGCTATTATTAGGCTTTAATCTGGAAATAGACAAGGAGTAGTCTATGATAGAGGAAGAAAAAATATTTGATGAAGAGAGCAGTAATTAAATTTTGATCAAAATTACAATGTTAACATACGATAAAATTCTGTAGTGGATCATACATTTTTCGCAGTTAATAATTTGCAGAATAATAAAATATAATATCGACGCAATATTGAAACGATATCTGAATAAATTTAAAACTGTAGGATGATCCTTTTTACAATGTCGAAAGTACCTGAAAAATACAATTAAATTACTTACTAACTTGGCCACTTTGAGGAAGGCTGAAATTATCTAAAAAATTCAAAATAGGTTTTTAACAGGAATCTCTTGCGTTGTTCACATATTTATGGAACTAGGGCTATTAGGTCACTGACTTCCCCTTCCAGACGGATTACTTATATAACTGCCATATTTCCTTGTTTGAATAATACAATACGCTTACAATAGACTATCGAACCATTAGTGTGGGTGCCCAATGCTGTTTTCCTCATCAAGGCTTAGAAGAAGGGCAGGCATTGTAAAAGACTGATATTTACCGGACTTTTATATCTTTTCCCATATGATAGCATGAAACTGCTATGGCATTACAAAGTG
>NC_061100.1:40017162-40039441 GCF_015104395.2 Macrobrachium nipponense
GGATTCCCCGGCTCATAGTGGCGCACGCGCAGAAAGGGGTTTCCAGAGGTCTCCTGAATGAACCGCGATCTTTATCTGTAGCGTTTGTAAACTCGCTTTCCCAGAATCCCAGTTCTAGTGCGCGGTCGAAAGTCTTCAAAATTCTTCCTTTTATTACCTTGTAGTTTTTTTACTTAACAAGTGGGTTAGAATTTCAGTATTTATGTTTTTATATTCTCTTATTTTTCCAAATGGATGTATAGGTTTATATTTTTGAAAAAATGTTGTCATGGTACCTAATACATCTTATTTATATAGTATTTTTTATACAATAATTCAGAAACATATTTGTTTATGAATATTTACAGTAAGTCTCCTATTGTCTACGCATCACCTGACCACTTTTAACTATATTTTTTATTTAGTAAAATTGATGACTATCCCTGCCCCGTAAATTCTCATTTAAGTAAACTATTTTCCCATAATAATTACCCTCTGTGTACGCGGCAATGATAATTGAATATTTGCATCGTTATTTTGCTAAGGATCTACTACCTGTTAGTGGCGGACATCAGCAGCGGGGGTTTGGCACGAAAGATGTATGGGTCACCGTAAATCAGCAGGAATTGTAGGAGACGTGGCGTGGTTTAAAAGGCAGAAATTATATATATATATATATATATATATATATATATATATAGTATATATATATATGATATATATATATATATACACGTATGTACATATATATATATATATATATATATATATATATATATATATATATATATATATATACACGTATGTACATATATATATATATATATATATATATATATATATATATATATAGTATATATATATAGTATATATATATATATATATATATATATATATATATATAAATGTATGTGTATGTATATATATACACTCATATATATATACATAATATATATATATATATATATATATATATATATATATATATATATATATATATATATTATAAATATACATGTATTGTAAATTTACCGGGACGAATATCATACAAAAGCAATGGTAATGTTTGTAATTGTGCTTTTATCAAGCAGAGAATGTCCGAGGATACGCCTTGCATTAGTGATTTAGAAATGTTGTTTAAGAATTTGTTTGCTTGGAAATAGTTCAGTTTTTTTCATGAACTTTCTCTTACTTACTTTCAAGCACTCTTTATAGTGTGACTCACCTCTTCTAGCACCATTATAAATATTTTACTCCCCAGTTACCTCTTTCATCACATTTTGTTGTTTTATTCGTGGGATTTAAAAATCAGTGTCTGTCTAAATCCACGCTCATCTTCCTGTGTCAACCCGTGTGCCACATGACTGGTTATATCAGTAAACACGTCATTAAAATTTTCTAAGTAAGTAGGCTTGTATGACCCAATACAATATCTTGTAATATCTTTTAGGAGTTTTTTCCCCCCATGTCAAAAAGGATAGTTTTCCCTCTCATCAATCCCTCGGAATCCTTTCCCGTATTCAGCCATAAAGTTAAACCTTTAGCATAAGCGATATTATTCCCCAGATAAAATTAAGTATGCAACTTATACGCTACGCTCGTGATGTGAATTTACATATCACTCATTTTCCCGTAGTTTCGTTCGTCTTTATATTTCTTTACATTTGAATTTTACATTCTTTTTATGCAACACTGAACACCCTTTGAAGAAATTGGCAAGAGAGATTGCAAAATTCATGCCAGCTGCCTGGGATGTAAAAGCCTCGCGACTGATGGGTTTTGGAGTTTTGAGCCGATTTGGATAGTTTTATGAATTATGCCACCAAGATTGTTGCCTGGCACGATTCTTGCTCCATGGTTATGGGAATGCAACATCGCCAACAACTAGACTTTTAATTTTTTATTATTATTATTAATTTATTATTATTATTATTATTTATTATTATTATTATTATTATTATTATTATTATTCATAAAATCTCATAATAGCATGTCACTAAAATCCAAAGTGGTGTAAATATATATATATATATATATATATATATATATATATATATATATATATATATATATATAGATATATACATATATATATATATATATATATATATATATATATATATATATATATATATATTATATATATATATATAAAATTAAAGCTTTCGAGAAGCGAGCAGGTTCTCGAAAGTTCTTGTTTTTGTGTATATATATAATATATATTTACATTTACACACTTGTGGATTTTTTCAACATTATTATTATTATTTTATATATTTTTATTTATTTATTTTATTTTTATCACAGGCATCCTATTCGACTGGGTGTTCTTTTATGGTGTGAGGTTCTGGGTTGCATCCTGCCTCCTTAGGATTCCTGAAGCTACTTCCGCATCTAGTTTTTTCAGGTTTTCTTTTCAGGGATCTTGGGGATCGTGCTAGTGTTCCTATGATTATGGGTACAATTTCCACTGGCATAATCCCCATATATATCCTTCTTATTTCTATTTTTCAGGTCTGATACTTAACAATCTTTTCTCTCTCTTTCTCTTCTAGTCTGGTGTCCTTGGTATTGCGACATCAATAAGTGATACTTTCTTCTTCGTTTTGTCATTCAACGTCACTTCTGGACTATTTGCATGTATCACCCTATCTGTTCTGATACCATAGTAACAGAGGATCTTTGCCTGATCGTTTTTCTATCACGGGTCCCGCAGGGTGGTGCTCGTAGTACAACAAGGTAGCCTGATGCTTATCTTGCACAGGATCCAGTGGAGGGCGCTTTTGCTACTGAATTGTGCCTCCTTTGTTATTAGTATTAATATTATAAAAGGCTGAGATATCCATTATTAAACTTTGTGTAGAAGGAGCAGCATTAAACCCTTTTTATGGGCAAAAATCAAGATTAGCTCGCTCATTACTCCTTATAAAAAACTTGACGTGCATTCGAGTTCCAGCTTATGATAAGAGAAAAAGACCCTTTAGAGTCAAGCCATTAACTTGGTTAGCAAACTTTCGCAGAACAGAATGGCCGTATCAAGAAGGAAAATGGACTGTTTTCAGAATTATGTTCAGTATCTTTGTTTGGAAGCAAAGTCGCAGTATCTTTCGGTGGCTTTCAAGTTAAATTCTTAACATATATATATAATAGAGATATTATATATAGGATTATATATATATATATATATATGTGTGTATATATATTATATATATATATATATATATATATATATATATATATATATATATATATACACATATATATTCGTTTTTCATTTTCCTCCGTGGCATTAAACTTTATTTATAATGTATATATATATAGATATATATATATATATATATATATATATATATATATATATGTATATATATATACTATATATATATATATATATATATATATATATCGCTATATATATATATATATATATATATATATATATATGTATATATATATACTCATATATATATATAATACATATATATATATAGTATATATATATATATATATATATATATATGTATATATATATATTCTGACTTAGCGTATGTGTATGTTGACCAAACGTATACATCCAATTGCGCTTATTCATTTATAATAAACATGCTTATTATTATTTACCTGCAAACAGTCCCTTTAACAACATTGCAACGTATTGAAATGATATGCAGTCCCAGTTTTCGTTGTTACATTTCACATGAAAAATATAATCATACTTCATGGTATTCCTGAGTATTGTTACGTAACCATTTTTAATATTGATTCATGCTCAGGCTAGATATAGTCATTTGCTGCCTAGAATAGTCATTTGCGGTCGCCTAGATATAATTATTTGGTCGTCTAGATATAGTCATTTGCTTGTCCCGATATAGTCATTTGCTTGCCTAGATATAGTCATTTGCTTGTCTAGATATTGCCATTTGGTTGCCTAGATATAGCAATTTGCCTAGATATAGTCATTTGCTTGCCTGAATATAGTCATTTTCTTGCCTAGATATAGCCATTTGGTTGCTTAGATATAGTTATTTGCTTGCCTAGATATAGTTTCTGGTTGCCTAGATATAGTCATTTGGTTGCCTGGATATAGTCATTTGGTTGCCTAGATATAGCCATTTGTTTGCCTAGATTTATTCATTTGATTGCCTAGATATAATCTATGGTTGCCTAGATATAGTCATTTGGTGCTTGGATATAGTCATTTGCTTGCCTAGATTTAGTCATTTGGTTGGCATGTTCCTGGTTATAGTTATTTGCTTGCTTAGATATAACCATTTGGTTCCCTGTCTCTTTGGCCTCTGCGTAGAGGAAAGTAAAGAAATTTATGAATCGCGCTTTCGTGATGCAGAGCATGTACTTAAAATATTTACCTTTACATGCTTAAAATAACCGTTAATAATGTAAATGCACGTAAGTGAATTCATTAACATTAATGTTTCGAAAACGATTTTTAGATTGAGATATCATTTTATCTAATGACTCACGATTCTTGGCTCTTACATGAAATCTTTTTTTAATGTTGAATGATGAAGTCTTCAAAAAAATTCCATTCATTCCTTAGAGGTTGCCCATGCTTACCAAAAACAATACCACATAATCCTCCTACAAGGTCGTAGATTCAAGGGAGGCCCAGAGGCAAAAAAAGAAAGAAAAAAAAGTGGGAGAGGGAACATTTTTTAGTCCTTTGTGGTCACATATTAATTTGTTTCTTAGGGCTATATATACCTCCAAAATAATTCACTAATTAATTCTGTGAAATCCAATAACAAGTTAAAATCATGGATATTTTTTCTTAATATAATTCTTATTATAGCTCTTTTATCTTTGATCACTTGTTTCTTAGATGTTCGAGTATTCAGCATGGATATTTATGAATTGAATGAGTCCAAAGAAAACTCATAATCACATGAGTCAATACAAAATGGAAAGTAAATCAACAGTAGTTGCTGTTTGATTTTGTTAGTTAAAATATATAGCTTAATATATTTGAAATAACAAAATCAAACAGGCATACTACTGAGGATTGACTTTCCCAATTGAATGAGTGTTATGAAGTGGTAATGCTGATTGACAATTTTCATCAATACTAGTGATATTTTAATGTAAAGAATTTTTCTGTGCCAATGTCCATAGCAAACTGCGGCTTCTGTTTGTCATGCCACCCACTCAGTTTAACTCTCTCGAGATTCCGTAGCCCTAACAAGAACCTTACTCAACAATTATTTCTTTCGAGCTATATAAACCATAAAAAAAACCTTCAGAGTCTTCCTGGGTCATGTTACGTAGCTGTGCCACTTGAGAATACAATACTGAGGTCATCTGAGGTGACGTCACATCCAAGTATTGGTATGGGCATCTTTTGGGATATCTTGCGTGTGCGTCCGTGAGTCTGTCGGATGATGTCAGACCCACTCTCTCTCTAGGTCCGGCAAAAACTTGTTCAACCATGGCCTTCCTGATACTCTAACAGCTTTTATGCGCATGCCGGATAGTGTTGCCTGTTAGAGCCTTCGCTCTCTCTCTCTCTCTTCTCATTCAATCGTCCCAGAGAGAAAAAAAAAAGAGAGAGAGAGACTGCGCGTTTCTGAGGTTAGAGTGGCTTATTTGCGCTTACGAGTACTGAAAAATAACACGGTATTCAGAGAGTCAGCAATCGCCGAGATTATCTGAATGATTTGCGAACCAAAACAGTAGAGAGAGAGAGAGAGAGAGAGAGAGAGAGAGAGAGAGAGAGAGAGAGAGAGAGAGAGAGCTTTGTCTTCTACTCTCCATATCGATCACATTCATATTCTTTTAAATTCCTATTCTCATATAGGAATTGACTTTTGAACTTCTGTAAGCCACTCTCTTTGGTAGTGAGATAGGGCTTCTAGTTTAAAATAAAACAGTGAGAGAAGGGAAATGAAATAAGTTAGACGAGAAAGGAGTTAAGTAGACCCATTTGAGCCCTTTTTTGTTTTTTAGATGGTCTCTATCTGTAAAAAATGTAGACACATCATTCAGGACCCAATCTAAGAAATATAAGCCATGAATATAAAAAGAATAGAAGAATGAGCACATAAATAGATCAGCTAGTTGTTGAAATATATAAATAAAGATAGTTTAGCAATTAAATCATTTATATATATGTGTATATATATATATATATATATATATATATATATATATATATAAATGGATGTATGTACGGTGTTTGTGTGCGTGCGTATGTTCCACTATACTTTGAAATGCATTGAGGAATTTCATCAAACTTGGTACAAAATACTACTGACCATCTGGGAATGAACACTGTGGGGTTAAGACATCACTGACACCAAAGGGGGTGGGGTGTGGGAAAGGGGGAATGTAAAAATTACAGAATAGGACAGATACTAATGTCTAATCCATAATTTTTGAGGCCGCTAAGAAGAATAGTGGACAACTCCCAATCCCTTTTAAGTTCACATGTTTGATCCCCGACTGGGAGGGCGAGACTGAGAAGGAGGCTGGGGGTGAAATGTAGAAAGTATAGAAAACGACAGATATTAGTGCCTAGTCCATAGTTTTCGAGGTCGCTGAGATGAATAGGGACACTCCCAAATCCCTTTAAGTCCAAGTTCAGCCCCGGTTGGGAGGGGGGTGGGGAGAGGGGGTGCGTTGAATTCGAGCCATGTACAACCGTAGGGATGAAAATGTCAAAAATACCAACCGACAGATATTTTTTTTTAGTGCGGCTAATACATAGTTTTTTTAGGTCATTTCTGATATGGAATAATGATGCTCCCAACTCCCTTCAAGTCCAAGGTCGATACTGATAGCAAGGCGGGGTGAGAAGCGGGGGTGTGAAAAGGGTTGACATGCGATAAATAACTGAAAACATGAGATATTAGTGTCTAATCCATAGTTTTTCAGGTTGCTGAGATGAATAGTCACATTCCTGAAGCCCTTTAAGTCCAAGCTCCGCCGTAGGGAAGGTGGGCGGGGTGAGGAAACAACTATCTTAACAGGAATGAGAGAGTTTATGGGCAGCACCAGGTTGATCAGTTGAGGTAATTAATAAATATTGAATAATCACTGGATAGGTGTGGTATGCAACTAAGTAAATAAACAAATACGTGGTTAAACTGGAGTTAAACAATCAGTGAAATTAGCATAGTCAGTCAAGTGCCTGCGTTATTTCCTTCTGTATAGATACTGGGATATGATTAAACATAGTCACCGAAGTATTTGTTGTGATTTATATGTTCTTTCAAATATGCCATGGAAACCCTGCATTCACATCCAACCCAGGTTTCATAACAAAATCTGCTAATTTTTCCATGAACCACAGTGGGTCTTCTTACAATATTTATGTAAAATTATTTTAGTTTTCTGTAATCCTGCCAATTGAATGAAAAAGAAATCGAACCTAAAACAAGATCTCCTGATTTGAAGACTATACCAAGGAAATTAAAATGAATATTAAGTTAAATAAACATTTAAATAAAAGCAGTACGATCAGGATTAGACAGTGATACTCAAATAATGAATTTGACTCTTTTAAACCAAGCACTGTCACATGACCTGTGGTGGCTGGTGATTCATGGAATACTTTGGAGAGGTAGTGTCGTGATCATAATAAATTCAGATCACCTTGCTTTAGGAAAAATATTGCAGTGAGAATTTTCGAATTTTAACAATTATTATAATTTCAGAGGAATCGTATAAGATTATTATTATTATTTTATTATTATTATTATTATTATTATTTTATTATTATTATTATTATTATTAAGGAATAGGCCCTAAAGGGGGAATTTCTTCAGCAAGCTTCCATATTATTATAGAATAATAATTGTAATTATAGAATGGTAATTGTAAGTAGAAAGGGGGGAAAGGGGGAAAGGCATAGGAGAAGAGAAAGTGAAATGTAAGACGGCAGTTTGACGGTAATTGTTATTTGAGAATGTGTGATAATTCTTTTGATGAATATCGTCTTTCAATAAGAAAAATAATGTGTGTAATAGTGATCGTGATCATGTATCTCATTAGCCCCTATTTCACCAAATCTTTATGTGATTATTTCTTTATCTTTTTTTTGCTGTTGATTAATAAACATTGTTCTCCCATAATTGAAGAAAAGATTGGTATGTAATAGAGACCCGAAACGGAAAGCCCTCATCCTTGCTAATTTTCTTTGATGCTGTCCTTTCAGGATAGGATAAAGGTGGACATTTGGGAGTCAACCCTCATCAGCTTAATTTGCTGAGAAATAATTGATGTGAGGTACATGCTGTCTTTCTAGATCCAGGCTGTCTGTGTATGTGTGTGTGTATATATATATATTTATATATATATTATATATATATATATATATATATATATATATATATATATATATATATATATATATATATATATATATATTCTTCCACCATTATCCCTACATTAAGGGTCGGTTTATTGTTTGGCAAAGGGGGTTTTTACATCCACATGCCCTTGGTGTCATCAACCATAGTTATTGGAGGTGGGATAGGCCTTTCACTAAAAAGTACGACTGCAAGGCAGCAGTTTCTACAGTTATTGGAGGAGGGCCTAGCCTAGCCTTTTACTAAAAAGTACGACTGCAAGGCAGCAGTTTCTACAGTTATTGGAGGAGGGCCTAGCCTAGCCTTTTACTAAAAAGTACGACTGCTAGCAGCAGTTTCTACAGTTACTGGTGGTGGGCCTAGCCTAGACTTTTACTAAAAAGTACGACTGCAAGGCAGCAGTTTCTACAGTTATTGGAGGAGAGCCTAGCCTAGCCTTTTACTAAAAAGTACGACTGCAAGGCAGCAGTTTCTACAGTTATTGGAGGAGAGCCTAGCCTAGCCTTTTACTAAAATGTACAGCTGCAAGGAAGCAGTTTCTACAGTTATTGGTGGTAGGCCTAGCCTTTTACTAAAAAGTACGACTGCAAGGCAGCAGTTTCTACAGTTATTGGGAGGAGGGCCTAGCCTAGCCTTTTATAGAAAGTACGACTGCAAGGCAGCAGTTTCTACAGTTATTGGTGGTGGGCCTAGCCAAGCCTTTTACTAAAAAGTACGACTGCAATGCAGCAGTTTCTACAGTTATTGGTGGCGGGCCTAGCCAAGCCTTTTACTAAAAAGTACGACTGCAAGACAACCGTTTTCTACGTTATTGGAGGAGGGCCTAGCCTAGTCTTTACTAAAAAGTACGACTACAAGGCAGCAGTTTCTACAGTTATTGGAGGAGGGCCTAGCCTAGCCTTTTACTAAAAGTATTCAAGGCAGCAGTTTCATAGTTTTATCGGAGGAGGGGCCTAGCCTACCTTTTTACTAAAAAGTACGACTGCAAGGCAGCAGTTTCTACAGTTATTGGAGGAGGCCTAGCCAAGCCTTTTACTAAAAAGTACGACTGCAACGCAGCAGTTTTCTACAGTTATTGGAGATGGGCCTAGCCTAGCCTTTTTACTAAAAAGTAACGACTGCAAGGTAGCAGTTTCTACAGTTTTGATTGGAGGAGGGCCTAGCCTAGCCTTTACAGTTATTGGAGGAGGGCCTAGCCTAGCCTTTTACTAACAAAAAGTATGACTTCAAAGGCAGCAGTTTCAATAGTTATTGGAGGAGGGCCTAGCCTAGCCTTTTACTAAAAGTACGACCTGCAAGGTAGCAGTTTCTACAGTTATTGGAGGAGAGCCTAGCCTAGCCTTTTACTAAAAAAGTATGACTGCAAGGCAGCAGTTTCTACAGTTATTGGAGAGGGCCTAGCCTAGCCTTTTACTAAAAAGTACGACTGCAGGTAGCCAGTTTCTACCGTTATTGGAGAAGGGCCTAGCCAAGCCTTTACTAAAAAGTACGACTGCAAGGCAGCAGTTTCTACAGTTATTGGAGAAGGGCCTAGCCTAGCCTTTTACTAAAAAGTACGACTGCAAGGTAGCAGTTTCTACAGTTATTGGAGGAGGGCCTAGCCTAGCCTTTTACTGAAAATTACGACTGCAAGGCAGCAGTTTCTACAGTTATTTTTTGAGGAGGGCCTAGCCTAGCCTTTTACTAAAAAGTACGACTGCAGGCAACAGTTTTTGCAGTTATTGGGCTGGGCCTAGCATAGCCTTTTACTAAAAAGTACGACTGCAAGGCAGCAGTTTCTTTAGTTATTGGAGGAGGGCCTAGCCTAGCCTTTTACTAAAAGTACGACTGCAAGGTGGCAGATTTTCTACAGTTAATGGAGGAGATCCTAGCCTAGCCTTTTACTAAAAAGTACGACTGCAAGGCAGCAGTTTCTACAGTTATTGGTGGTGGGCCTAGACTTTTACTAAAAAGTACGACTGCAAGGCAGCAGTTTCTACAGTTATTGGTGGTCGGCCTAGACTTTTACTAAAAGTACGACTGCAAGGCAGCAGTTTTCTATAGTTATTGGTGGTCGGCCTAGCCTAGCCTTTTACTAAAAAGTATGACTGCAACGCAGCAGTTTCTACAGTTATTGGTGGTCGGCCTAGACTTTTACTAAAAAGTACGACTGCAGGCAGCAGTTTTTACAGTTCTTGGTGGTTGGGCCTAGCCTAGCCTTTTACTAAAAAGTATGACTGCAAGGCAGCAGTTTCTACAGTTATTGGAGGAGGGCCTAGCTAGCCTTTTACTAAAAAGTACGACTGCTAGGTAGCAGTTTCTACAGTTTTATTGGTGTGGGCCTAGCCAAGCCTTTTACCAGTACGACTGCAATGCAGCAGTTTCTACAGTTATTGTGGCGGGCCTAGCAAGCTTTTACTAAAAAGTACGTCTGCAAGGAAGCCGTTTTCTACAGTTATTGGAGGAGGGCCTAGCCTAGTCTTTACTAAAAAGTACGACTGCAAGGCAGCAGTTTCTACAGTTATTGGAGGAGGGCCTAGCCTAGCCTTTTACTAAAAAATATTCGAGGCATGCAGTTTCTATAGTTATTGGAGGAGGGCCTAGCCTAGCCTTTTACTAAAAAGTATGACTGCAAGGCAGCAGTTTCTACAGTTATTGGAGGAGGGCCTAGCCAAGTCCTTTTACTAAAAGTACGACTGCAGCGCAGCAGTTTCTACAGTTATTGGAGATGGGCCTAGCTTAGCTTTTTACTAAAAAGTAACGACTGCAAGGTAGCAGTTTCTATAGTTATTGGAGGAGGGCCTAGCTAGTCTTTACTAACAGTACGACTGCAAGGCAGCAGTTTCTACAGTTATTGGAAGAGGGCCTAGCTAGACTTTTTACTAAAAAGTACGACTGCAAGGCAGCAGTTTCTAAGTTATTGGAGGAGGGCCTAGCTAGCCTTTACTAAAAAGTACGACTGCAAGGTAGCAGTTTCTACAGTTATTGAGGAGAGCGCTAGCCTAGCCTTTACTAAAATGTATGACTGCAAGGCAGCAGTTTCTACAGTTATTGGAGAAGGGCTAGCCTAGCCTTTTACTAAAAAGTATGACTGCAAGGCAGCAGTTTCTACAGTTATTGGAGGAGGGCCTAGCCTAGCCTTTTACTGAAAATTACGACTGCAAGGCAGCAGTTTCTACAGTTATTGGAGGAGGGCCTAGCCTAGCCTTTTACTAAAAAGTACGACTGCAAGGCAACAGTTTCTGCAGTTATTGGTGCTGGGCCTAGCATAGCCTTTTACTAAAAAGTACGACTGCAAGGCAGCAGTTTCTACAGTTATTGGAGGAGGGCCTAGCCTAGCCTTTTACTAAAAAGTACGACTGCAAGGCAGCAGTTTCTACAGTTAATGGAGGAGATCCTAGCCTAGCCTTTTACTAAAAAGTACGACTGCAAGGCAGCAGTTTCTACAGTATTTGTGGTGGGCCTAGCCTAGCCTTTTACTAAAAGTACGACTGCAGGCAGCAGTTTCTACAGTTATTGGTGGTAGGCCTAGCTTTTATAAAAAGTACGACTGCAAGGCAGCAGTTTCTTACAGTTAATGGAGGGAGGGTCCTAGCCTAGACTTTTACTAAAAAGTACAACTGCAGGCAGCAGTTTCTACAGTTTCTTGGTAGGCATAGCCTTTTACTAAAAAGTACGACTGCAAGGCAGCAGTTTCTACAGTTATTGGTGGTGGGCCTAGACTTTTACTAAAAAGTACGACTGCAAGGCAGCAGTTTCTACAGTTATTGGTGGGGGGCCTAGCCTAGCCTTTTACTAAAAAGTTACGACTGCAAGGCAGCAGTTTCTACAGTTATTTTGGTGGTGGGCCTAGCCTAGCCTTTACTAAAAAGTAATGACTGCAAGGCAGCAGTTTTCTACAGTTATTGGAGGAGAGCCTAGCCTAGCCTTTTACTAAAAAGTACGACTGCAAGGCAGCAGTTTCAGTTCTACAGTTATTGGTGGTGGGCCTAGCCTAGCCTTTTACTAAAAAGTATGACTGCAAGTCAGCAGTTTCCTACAGTTTATTGGAGGAGGGAGGCCTAGCCTACTTTATAAAATGTATGACTGCAAGGCAGCAGTTTCTACAGTTATTGGTGGTGGGCCTAGCCTAGCCTTTTACTAAAAAGTACGACTGCAAGGCAGCAGTTTCTACAGTTATTGGTGGTGGGCCTAGCCTAGCCTTTTACTAAAAAGTACGACTGCAAGGCAGCAGTTTCTACAGTTATTGGTAGTGGGCCTAGCCTAGCCTTTTACTAAAACGTACAACTGCAAGGCAGCAGTTTCTACAGTTATTGTTGGGTGGGCCTAGCCTAGCCTTTTACTAGTACGGACAAGGCAGCAGTTTCTACAGTGTTATTGGAGGAGAGCCTAGCCAGCCTTTTACTAAAAAATTACGACTGAAAATGCAAGGCAGCATTTCTACAGTTATTGGTAGTGGGCCTAGCCTAGCCTTTTACTAAAAAGTACGACTGCAAGGCAGCAGTTTCTACAGTTATTGGAGGAGGGCCTAGCCTAGCCTTTTACTAAAAAGTACGACTGCAAGGCAGCAGTTTCTACAGTTATTGGTGGTGGGCCTAGCCTAGCCTTTTTTACTAAAAAGTACGACTGCAAGGCAGCAGTTTCTACAGTTATTATTGGAGGAGCCAGAGCCTAGCCTTTTACTAAAAATTACGACTGCAAGGCAGCAGTTTCTACAGTTATTGGTAGTGGGCCTAGCTAGCCTTTTACTAAAAAGTACGACTGCAAGGCAGCAGTTTCTACAGTTATTGGATAGAGGGCCTAGCCTAGCCTTTTACTAAAAAGTACGACTGCAAGGTGCAGTTTCTACAGTTAATGGTAGTGGGCCTAGCCTGCAGCCTTTTACTAAAAAGTACGACCTGTCAAGGCAGCAGGTGCTACAGTTTATTTGGAGGAGAGCCTAGCCTAGCCTTTTACTAAAAAGTACGACTGCAAGGCAGCAGTTTCTACAGTTATTGGAGGAGAGCCTAGCCTAGCCTTTTACTAAAAAGTACGACTGCAAGGCAGCAGTTTCTACAGTTATTGGTGGTCGGCCTAGCCTTTTACTAAAAAGTACGACTGCAAGCATCAGTTTCTACAGTATTGAGGAGGGCCTAGCCTAGCCTTTTAACTAAAAAGTACGACTGCAAGTCAGCAGTTTTCTACAGTTATTGGTAGTGGGCCTAGCCTAGCCTTTTACTAAAAAGTACTACTGCAGGCGCAGTTTCTACAGTTATTGGAGGAGGGCCTAGCCTAGCCTTTTACTAAAAAGTACGACTGCAAGGCAGCAGTTTTCTATAGTTATTGGTAGTGGGCCTAGCCTAGCAGAACCTTCAAACTCATTTGAGGTACAAACACACAAACCCCTCCACATCGGAAAGACCCTTTGCTGGTCTGTCACTATAGCTTCTGCCCCTCAGATGCTGGGAACAAGAGGAGCTGATCTAGAATCAGCTCTTGTTAGCACAATATGGTTTCTTTAAAGTGTACTGAACAAGAGTTGCCTTCATTAGCAGCCTACAGTCATCTATATATGCGAATCATTTGCTTCCAAGTAGCATCATGTGATCATATTATTTTTACCTCGTAAAGACATAGAATACAACTTGAAAATATAGAACCGTATACATGATTGTGAAGTAAGGGGAAAACTGTCACTGTTCATTCAGGATTTTATATCTCACTGCTTGTTTTAGTAAGAATTTTATTGTATATTATCTGTAAGAAAGTGTGAATCTGCTTGCTTTGGCAATAAACAAGATATCCTCTGTGATCTCTAGGGATATTCTCCAAAAGTTTTTTTAGCTATGAATTGTTTATTTCTTTTGCTGGAAATAAAGGCCAGTGTCGAAAAAGACTTAAAATCATGACTAATGAAATGATTAAATGGACAGACCAGCATGGCTTCAAGTTTTCAACTATTAAAACAGTAATTGCTCATTCCTGTCAGATTCAAGGAGTCCATCCAAATCCGGACATTTTATCAAATTAAAGCCTAAAGCCTTGCACGAAACTCTCCCTATAAAGCTGATTTTCGACCATAGACTGATACTGGAGCCACTTTGGGAATCATTTAGAGCCCAGAGTTAAAAAGCACATAATATTTTAAACTACGTCCTCATTCTTCTTGGGGTGCAGGCGCTTAATTCTTTCGAAACTTTACCGTCTGCATTCTATCTAAACCATTTCGTGGTTGTTAAATTTATTCTTCTGCCACCTCCAGATCAACTCTCCCTACAGTGGCCTAAAATTTACATTAGAATTCTATGGTATGTAGCAGCTCTTGCAAAAATAGCAGTGGTAAATGAGGGGTATTTCACAACTATTTTTTTATGTTCAAGTGTTTTGCAAGTATGACGTCTAAATGTAGCTAACCCCCCTTAATCTATTTTAATGTGTGGTTCCAACACCCACAGCTATCCAAATAAACTAACCTAGCCAAGCAAATGACAACTGAATTGCTTCCAGGGGATGCACCTCGTACCAAATATAGAATCTGGTCATCAATAAAGAATATACGACAGCAGCGGTGGAACTTGAGGGGCCCAAGTAAAATGGAGATAAAAATACAATGTATCTTGCAAAGATGATAATACACTTTGACGAAAAGAAAACACATTGTGATGCTGATGCATTGGGCACGAACCTTTGACTCATGGATTTTTAATAGGTAGTACCAGTCGTTCTTGCTCCTTGATCCCAAGTCTTGAGGAACTTGGAGATCGATTTCTCTCCGAGGCTTGAGTTGTGTATGGCAGTATGCATCTTCGCCAGGGTTCTCGGAGAGAATATAAATTTCAGTGTCAATTATGTTTCACATTTATCGCAGAAGCTGGCGTTCTGCAAGACGTTACATTTTTCAAACAGATCTTCATTATGCATAAATTTTGATTTCAGTATTCATAATGCTTAGACGCATACGATTTTTATCGATTATATTTTAGTATAATCTTTCATCCTATCGATTTTTTTTGGCGCATCTTCACACCTGTTTCGGGGTCAATGACCTTGGCAGTCACGACGTCAGATTGCCCCCAGTCAATCAGTCAATCACCCGTCAATCAGTCGATCAACTGCCCCGAAACTCAGACCCAGGTACTTCGTTCTGGTTAATTTTTTAGGGCCTGTTGGTGGAAGAGGCTGGACGACGGAGTCCAAACGTTAAACACAGAAATATTGTATATGTAAACACATTATGTTTGATTATACTGTATACAGATGCACCTTTAGTTTGCTCTTATCTTCCTACTTACGTTGTTATAATATTAATCAATAATAATAATATTGGTGCTGTTTTCTGTAGTTTTTTTTTCCAGTAACAGCAAGCGCCTCCTCTTATTTATGCTCTATGCTCCAGAATGCTCACTACCCTTTGAATTCTTTCATGGGAAATTTGTGGTTATAATAAATTTCAATAACAAGAACAATAATGTTATGTTTTTATTATACTATGTATATTACATATTATACTAGATCATACTGAGATAATGAAAGCCATATTACAAAATAAGAATGAACATATATTTTTAAATAAGACCCACCTTCGCATGTCAAAGAGAAGATAGTGTGAACGTAATGTCACTGTCGAAAATAAAGGTGTTTACGAATTTCCCTAAATCTTAAAGAAGTTGAGACTACTTCAGAGTAACGCCCAAGATTGTATCATTTCAGACAGGTAATAAATGGGCTAACAAGCTTCTTCAGAATGAAATGCCGATTTCTGAGGGTTTAGAGGTAAATTGGGATAATGTGAAGACGAAGAACAAATTTATACAAACTTCAAGAAACAAACAGGTTTTAATCCTTGGACATGAATGCCACACTTCGTAATAGAAAACTGTCATCTCCGGTAGAGCAAAAATTCGAAATAAGATGTATAAATATTTGCACATATTTTTGGTGTCCCACTTTATTATTATTATTATTATTATTATTATTATTATTATTATTATTATTATTATTATTATTATTATTATTATTATTATTATCATTGTTGTTGTTGTTGGTGGTGGTGGTGGTGGTGCAGATCTACTTTCTGCTCATGAACCAATGGCCACAACTTGAGAGGCCGTGACTCATCGTTTGCAAAGGAAGCGAGCTTGTTAGCTTTTGTCTGTGGGGTTTATTGTCTCGTATTGTGGTTCATCTTTATTCTATCAGATACGCTAAGATTCGTTTTGTCCTAATTTGTGCACATCGGCATCGTGTTTCGGTGCTTCCTTAAATTAGGGTTGTGATAAGGTCTGTGGGGCAGAAATGGAGGAGTATTATGTAGTATGTGGGAGTATGATAATATTATATTATGATAAGCGATAGTATCTATAAAGCCAATTCGTATAGTAAGTAGTCTAGAGTACCTCTGCTTTTGGAAGACAGTGAAATATGGAAATAGTAGCCATATAAAACCAGTGCATTTGATAACCTATATAAGTTGCAAAGATAGAAGTATGATGGTTGGTGAATATGAATAAGTTTTGATTGTAAGATATAATTATGCTATATATAGAACAAGGTAAGGGTAAGACGACCTACCCAAGGGACTAAGGAGAGATATTCATTGTTTGGGATTTGATGATTTCTGTCCTGTTTTGGCTGTCCATCTAAGGTGGAGAATGAAGTTCCCTCCCCCATCCCCCCCAAGTGTGTTCACATTACACCAACCAACCAAGCCATTTTTCTCAGTTTCTTTTTAACCAGATGACTATGACCTACTTACCAAATAAGAAGACCTTCTAACACACACACACACATACATATACTATATATATGAATGACTATATGAATACATTAATGTAGTAGGTATATATTATACATGTATAGTTTATGAGATTACACACATTATTCTTAAATGTCTATACGTGCTTACAGTTATGCATGTACACACACGCACTCACGCATACACACACATATATATATGTATATATATATATATATAATATATATATATATATATATATATATATATTGTAATATGTGTGGAGTGCATGTATGTAATTGTCAGAATGACCTTTCAATCTTTTCTTCATACTTAAAATTGTGAATTTATTGTAGAATATCATTTGACCTGAGAAATAACGAGGTCACTGTGGTTATCGAAACTACCCGTGATGGTAAAAGTGGCCAATAGATTGTACGCACACAAACGAAAACACACACGCATGCATATACACACAGTGTGTGTATAAATACGCGAGTGCTTATGTGTACTTGTGTAACTGTATGCATGCATAGACATTTAAGCATAATATGTTTAATCTCTTAACTATCATACATAATACTATATACATACATACATTAATGCATGTATGTATACATTCATACATATATGTGTGTGAGTGTATGTATGAGCAAGTAAATGTTCATCTGTGTGTACATAAATAGACTTATGTATACATACAAATAAAAATAGAATCTTTACAGTAGATAACGCAGCACAGAGCCATCCCGTATTCGAGATACTTCTACCGTTTTGAGAGCTGTCAGGTCCATTTCTTCAGTGTTTTCTTTTTCTCATTAAGTGGCAAGAGATAAGCCTTTATTGACGCGTCACTTTGGAAACATGGCTGACATAGAGAAGATCCTTCTTATTTTTCGGCGGCGCCCTAAGTGCAAAGTAGCGTGTGACTTCAGCAGCACTTTTTAAGAAAGTGTCAGCTGGTCCATATATCTCTTGAAGAGGGGTTTCTGTTATATTTTCATTTTAGATCGTCTTTTCTCCTTAATTTTCAGGTAACAAGGAGTTCATTATAATACCAGTAGGTTATATATATATTTTTTTTTCCACTATTTGCATTTTTAAAATTAATTACCAGTATATTAATACCGAGAAGATTCCAGCTTGTTTAATACACCAATGTTCGGAGCTCTCTTGTGATCGTCGTGTTAAATGAAGAGAATATTGCTGGTAGGAAGATTTTCAGTTTTTCAACATTTTCATTGTCGAGTATACTATGTTGTGAGAGTGAATATGTCTCTGCCATATGTTTCTGTTTATTTTATAAAGAAAGTGGCCAGCTATGATGAAGCTTTTTCAGAGACTAATCAATGAATGGTATTTTTTATGGAGCAAAACAAATAATTTGTAATGTACGTTTTCTGATATTGATATCGTTTGTAATGATCTTCTACGTACAAACTTACGAACACGATTTTTCTGTGCATAGTTTATTAACAGCAGTATAAGAGCATATTATTTACTCAACGAAATTCTTTACTCGTGCTACTTTAAGAAATGGCACATATAAAACAATGCGTGATATGACCTCCAGCAAAAATTCCCTCATGCATAAGTTGTAAACATTATATTACTAAACTTAATGTAAATTAAAACTGGCTAAAATCTACGGTTAAATAAATCTTTGTTTCATCAACGAAAATTAAGATAATATGCTATGTTTTATTAGAACTAATTTTGCTGTACTGTTTACATGCATATTATTTACTTTTTACATTTTCATTCTAATAGATAAATCATAAATAAAATCCTATCATAAAATTCATGTATCTTTAACATCCACATGAAACACCTTTTTCAGACCTTTTTAGTAGGCTCTTTGACAGATCTTTCCTACCCCCCCCACCCTCCACAAAAACGAACATCAACAACAACAAATTAGTTTGTGGCTTACTCCCTGAGTAAACGATAAGTTCTAGAACTTGACCATCAAACTAAAGTATTCCTTCCTTCAAGAATTTAGGTACGGAGTCCATGATTACAATGGCAGTTGATTCATCTATCTGTAGTAGTGGTAAATGTTAAGATGTTTTTGTAATAAAGTGAAATGTCTCCTCATCTCCTATTTCTAGTTCTATCATAATTTTTTATAATATAAATAAATGCAACATTTGATAAACCAGATAGGATAATGATATATTCAGCTTGTCGACCTTCTTTGCCTTCTTTTTATCCTGTTATTTATTTTTTCTTATTCTGGAGTAGATTGTTCACTTAGCAATATCATTGTTCTTCCAAATTATCAATATGTCCTGTTATCAGATCTTAAAATCTGCTTTTTAGTCATTAATTTCCTGTTGATTTCGAAGGTTAATTAGTTGTTTTCTCACATATTCCGCCATCAAAATGTGCTATCATTTTGTATCTTTTTGCCGAACTCCAATTAAAACTAGATTAGTGGGTAAAATGTCTTCGATGTATGACATCGCATGGAGAAACATGAGACTTTAATTTTAGCTCAGTGACAGTCTAGTAGTAGAATACTTGCTGGTTGATGCAAAGATTGGTTGCAAGTTATAGAAAGAAAGAAGACAGATTTCGTGTTACGGAGACGCCTCCTTTTATTCATTATTCTTCAAGGTTTTTTGCTACTTCTCGCCAATTTAGCAAAACTCAAATTTAATATTTTCATTTAAAGTCAGGTGATGGATAACGAGAGCGATTAATTGCCTATTTTGAGTTTCCTAGGTTACATACTATATACCATGAGAATATTAATGCTATAATGCTAGTAAAATGCGAGGATGAGTTTGCCATCAGTATATGTAAAATTATCTATATCTATGCCTTAGAAGATAGCTACTTTATGTTATTAACCATTGATGTGAAATAACTATACATTCTTATTCGTTGCCTTGCAGGTGAGTGATTGTCTCTTTGCTGATTCCATACATCTGTATAGAAACGGGAGATGAAGTCACATTCTTAATTTTTAAGTAAAATGCAATGCAGTTCTTCAGAGGTGAGTTTTGGTTTCGAGTTGCATCTTGAATACTGATTGTTGTACGCACGCCATGTCTTTTCATGAATTATTGTAAGGTTTCTCTTGGTGATGATAATGATGATAATGTTATCAATGATGTTGAGTATTATTATTAATTTAGCTGCAAATGTTGGAGTGCCAAGCACCCTCTTCCATCTTAGTTTTAGCAATTTCAAAAATCGGCATCGTCCTCCAGCTCGCCTTTATTTTCGTTTTGATAACAGCTTAATAATTTAACAAGTGAAAGTAAGGCAACGATTACGAATTGAAGGAGCTTTAGAGAGTAGTATTTCGACGAATGACGAGATAAGGACATTGCTATTATTAGGCTTTAATCTGGAATAGACAAGGAGTAGTCTATGATAGAGGAAGAAAAAAGAAAAAAATATTTGATGAAGAGAGCAGTAATTAAATTTTGATCAAAATTACAATGTTAACATAGGATAAAATTCTGTAGTGGATCATATATTTTTCGCAGTTAATAATTTGCAGAATAATAAAATATAATATCGACGCAATATTGAAACGATATCTGAATAAATTTAAAACTGTAGGATGATCCTTTTTACAATGTCGAAAGTACCTGAAAAATACAATTCAATTACTTACTAACTTGGCCACTTTGAAGGAGGCTGAAATTATCTGAAAATTCAAAATAGGTTTTAATAGGAATCTCTTGCGTTGTTCACATATTTATGGAACTAGGGCTATTAGGTCACTGACTTCCCCTTCTAGACGGATTTCTTATATAACTGCTATATTTCCTTGTTTGGATAAATACAATACGCTTACAATAGACTATCGAACCATTAGTTTGGGTGCCCAATGCTGTTTTCCTCATCAAGGCTTAGAAGAAGGGCAGGCATTGTAAAAGACTGATATTTACCGACTATATATCTTTTCCCATATGATGGCATGAAAACTGCTATGGCATTACAAAGTGAAGTTGAAGTAGAGAGAGGGAAAAAGAAGGAAATTTTTAAAGAGTGCTTTAGCTGTTAAGAAAACAAACTTTTTAGATGTACTGTGATAGTGAGACAGAAAAATTATCTCTCGTTTTGGTAATTGTTCGCATTCGTCGGCAAGAATGTATATCGTACGCCAATGACTTAACGGAAAACCAATCTCGTTTCACTGTTATTCTAAATCCTGCGTTTCACTACTAGCCGGATTCGAGACAAAAGCAACAACGATCCCAGTATGGGCAAGTTTCGTTAATAGGGAAATACGCATATAGGCACTAGCATAGGGAAATGAAAATTCTTAATTTTTAAGTAAAATGCAATGCAGTTCTTCAGAGTGGGAGTTTTGGTTTCGAGTTGCATGTTGAATACTGAGTGTTGTACGCACGCCATGTCTTTTCATGAATTATTGTAACGGTTTCTCTTGGTGATGATAATGATGATAATGTTATCAATGATGTTGAGTATTATTATTAATTTAGCTGCAAATGTTGGAGTGCCAAGCACCCTCTTCCATCTTAGTTTTAGCAATTTCAAAAATCGGCATCGTCCTCCAGCTCGCCTTTATTTTCGTTTTGATACAGCTTAATAATTTAACAAGTGAAAGTAAGGCAACGATTACGAATTGAAGGAGCTTTAGAGAGTAGTATTTCGACGAATGACGAGATAAGGACATTGCTATTATTAGGCTTTAATCTGGAAATAGACAAGGAGTAGTCTATGATAGAGGAAGAAAAAATATTTGATGAAGAGAGCCAGTAATTAAATTTTGATCAAAATTACAATGTTAACATAGGATAAAATTCTGTAGTGGATCATATATTTTTCGCAGTTAATAATTTGCAGAATAATAAAATATAATATCGACGCAATATTGAAACGATATCTGAATAAATTTAAAACTGTAGGATGATCCTTTTTACAATGTCGAAAGTACCTGAAAAATACAATTCTATTACTTACTAACTTGGCCACTTTGAAGGAGGCTGAAATTATCTGAAAAATTCAAATAGGTTTTTAATAGGAATCTCTTGCGTGTTCACATATTTATGGAACTAGGGCTATTAGGTCACTGACTTCCCCTTCTAGACGGATTTCTTATATAACTGCTATATTTCCTTGTTTGGATAATACAATACGCTTACAATAGACTATCGAACCATTAGTTTGGGTGCCCTCCCAATGCTGTTTTCCTCATCAAGGCTTAGAAGAAGGGCTAGGCATTGTAAAAGACTGATATTTACCGACTATATATCTTTTCCCATATGATGGCATGAAACTGCTATGGCATTACAAAGTG
>NC_061100.1:40039941-40047441 GCF_015104395.2 Macrobrachium nipponense
GGCATTACAAAGTGAAGTTAAAGTAAAGAGAGGGAAAAAGAAGGAAATTCTTAAGAGTGCTTTAGCTATTAAGAAAACAAACTTTTTAGATGTACTGTGATAGTGAGACAGAGAAATTATCTCTCGTTTTGGGTAATTGCTCGCATTCGTCTGCAAGAATGTATATCGTACGCCAATGACTTAACGGGAATCTCTCGTTTCACTGTTATTCTAAATCCTGCGTTTCACTACTAGCCCGGATTCGAGACAAAAGCAACAACGATCCAGTATGGGCAAGTTTCGTTAATAGGGAAATACGCATATAGGCACATAGCATAGGGGAAAATGAAAATTTAATATGTATGTGTATTGCAAGCATATATACGTATGGGTGCGTATTACATTTCTTTTCTGTTCGGGTCCATCACCACGTAGAAGAAAAGGCCATTCATTACCTTTGTTGTAGTTTGAATCTCACCTTCGCTATCTTATCCACTACGCATGCGATTGTGTATTTGTGTAACAAGACACTTCTAGAACAAGTGAACAGAATGTGATGACCATTGCCAGATATATCTGTTATGTGACCATCTCAAGTTGTAAAGTTGTTGTCGTGGAAGGCATTTCACCCATTATGAGAGATGAGGGTTTTTGGTGATCTAAATGCCTGTAAGATTGCTATATAATTCTGGTATACTTTTCCTTCACAAGTATCTAGGATTCATCAGTTCATTGGAACGATTTCATTTATTCACTGCTGAGTAACATTTTTTTTTCGATATGTATGGTACGTACGTACGTTGTTTCTTATGAAGGATTTCACACACACACACACGCACATATGTGTTTATATATATACATATATATAATGCAAATATATACGTGTGCGTGTGTGTGTGAAATGCTTCATAAGAAATATGTGCTGTTTTATGATACATATATACGAGAGAGAGAGAGAGAGAGAGAGAGAGAGAGAGAGAGAGAGAGAGAGAGATCCTTGTATTTGGTCTCTGGGTTCTTAATGTACATTCCGTTTTATTTGGGATGCTGAATCACACGTTCACGAAATGACAGATGAAGACGCATGCGACGTCTGGGGCAGCGTCCTTTTTTTTTTTTTTTTTTTTTTTTGCGATGCGTTAAGGATCCTGATGAAAGCTATGATAAGTGATGACAGAAATTTGCCCACGAAAAAGGAAAAAAATAAATACGAGGCGGGTTTCCTTAAGATTGTAATGCTGTGAGGTTCGATAAAGTAATACGGAATAGATTCTTGTACATCGATGCAGCAGATAGCTTTAGCATGATCTGATATAGATACACAGTCTTGTTATTTATTTAGTTTTATTTGTATTGACGGTCAGGTAGACTTTCTCTTGCATTTTATGGTAGCGGAATGATTATCTTTTAAGATTCTATTGGATTATGGAAGTTTTTTCCTTGGAGAGTACAATGGTGAAAGTATGATTCTAGAGGTATACAGTTTCCTTCTTTTAGTAGTAATACTCTGTGAACTGTAAAAGATACACATTCCCGGAAATGCTAAGTGCCTGGGAATATTATTCTTGTCAATGTTCTGAGAAATGGAAGGGTCTTTTGTTGAATTTTACAGTACTGTATTAAGTTTTATAGTCAGTGTTAATCCACATAAGATATAACTTGGGGTGCTAAAAATTGACTAAACGCACCGGCAAGAATAACAAGTGGATCCTACAACTCGGTTCACGATTACCCTTGTGTTGCTTTATTTACTCTGGCTGCCTACCAGAGCTAGAGTACTTTTTACTATCAGTTATGGTTTATCATGCTGTCATAACTGGACAACCTAAATATGTGACAGGCTTGTTGTGCATGATAAGGCCAACGAATGGAGTCAGCACAAGGATACAATGTGAATCTTGGTTTTAGACTTAGCCTTCGAACTCTTAGCCTAAGACGGTTTTAGACTGAGCCTTCGAACTCGTAGCCTAAGACGGTTTTAGACTGAGCCTTCGGATTCGTAGCCCAAGACGATTTTAGACTGAGCCTTCGAACTCGTAGCCCAAGACGGTTTTAGACTGAGCCTTCGAATTCGTAGCCCAAGACAGCTTTAGACTGAGCCTTCGAATTCGTAGCCCAAGACGGTTTTAGACCGAGCCTTCGAATTCGTAGCCCAAGGCGGTTTTAGACTGAGCCCTCGAATTCGTAGCCCAAGACGGTTTTAGACCGAGACTTCGAATTCGTAGCCCAAGACGGTTTTAGACCGAGCCTTCGAATTCGTAGCCCAAGACGGTTTTAGACCGAGCCTTCGAATTCGTAGCCCAAGACGGTTTTAGACCGAGCCTTCGAATTCGTAGCCCAAGACGGTTTTAGACCGAGCCTTCGAATTCGTAGCCTGAGACTCTTCATGAGGCTCCCATTTGATATCAGGAGGACTGAAAATACCAAGTTTGTTTTAAGGAAAAATAACTCTTATTTGTCGAGTGTTATGATAGCTGGATTTCGCCATTAATTTGGGATACCCCATATGACTTCTAGTTTCTGTGTTAAATTGTGTTTAGAACAGCTTATTTGACGATTCCACAGAGCATATTTGGTGGCGTCACTCTGGAAAAGAAGCCAACTCCAAGTAAGGATCTGAATTTTGGCTGTTTCTGTAAATTTGTAAGATCGAGATCGTCAGCAATGAGAAAATTTTGGGAGTTAAAAGACTTTTTTTCTTTAATACTATTATGGAAGCAATGTCAGAGATACCGAGTGAACTAGTTTCGAAAGATGAACTTTGATGAAACTCATGATGCTGACAAAAATTATCCTTAGACCAAACCATATTAGGTGTCAGTACTGATGTGAGTACAACCAAACATGCTTTTATTATTCCCCTACTGACAAAACCTGGATGTTTCAGTTTTTCTTCTGTTTATTTACCTGTTTCTTCGTTCGCCTCTCCGTCTGTCTGTCAGTCGGTCGATTAGCATCTCTATCACCTTAGCTGCCAGTGTAACTACTCCAACGCGGCAGAAGAGAGTGCAATCAAACCTGGTACAAAGGTAAACTAGTATGCATAGATGTGCAGGAAGGGAAGTCTTCCAATACGTCAGTGTCTCTGTAACACTTACCTTGTCATTGGAGTTCCTTTTACACAGTCGAATATTTTTTTTTTCAAACTTAGTGCAAGACTGCAGCATCACGAGTTCACTACATAACTGCATGGTGGAAGAACCCCAGCTCCCCAATAATAGTTCAGTATTAACCCTTAAACGCCGACTGGACGTATTTTACGTCGAGATAAATTGTCTGTCGGGTGCCGACTGGACGTATTTTACGTCGACATACAAAAGTTTTTTTAAATTCGCGGAAAAATACTTATAGGCCTACCAGCCTAAAACTTTTGAATCACGCGCCTTGGGGGATGCTGGGAGTTCACGGATCAAGGCCTTGTTTTGTTTTGAAGCGTGACCCAGGTGCGCATGCGCGATATCCCTTCTTCTCGCTCCAGCCAGCATCAGTAGCGCACCATCTGAGAGCGATCTTTCGTGAAAAGCGTGTTTTTCTGGACTTGTGCGAGACTTTGAGCATTTGTGTTGCTACAGGACATTCATAGATGTCTCAACGACGTGTGAACCGCGAAAGGCGCGTTTTACCCATCGGAAGGGATCATGTAAGGCGAGTTTTGGACCTGGATGCTGGTGAGGGGCCAAGCACCCAGCATGACCCCGCGCCTCAAGGCCGTTCTTGTGCGGCCACGGTGGTGGCTGGCAAAGTGGGTTTTTATGGAACACAGCGTATGCCTTTGGTTACCCCTAGGAAGCATGTGGCGTCCTTAGGGGCATTCGTAAGCATTTGGGAGGTCTCCAACCAAGGGACATAGATGAATATCTATCGGAGCTTGATCGGGAACATGTCGCAAGTCCTCATTTTGATGGCGGATGGTCAGCGAGTGATGATGGACATCCAGTCCAGTTGAAAGTGAGGATGAATATCTGCCCCCAATGTCCGTTCGAGGCTCACATCCGAAAGTGAGCTCGAATTCAGTGGGTTCAGTGCTTACGAGGGGGAATCTGAGGAGGGGGAGGGTGGGGATACGGGGTCAAGTTTTATCGCAGAGGACGATACAGAAAGTGAGGGCCTAAGTGAGATGGGCCAACGGGGGTGGGTTAGTGTGCAATATCGTGTCCCCGCGCGCGCACGGGCACGTAGAAGGTCGGCTCGTCGCGCCAGCCAAGGTGAAGGTCGGTCGTCGGAGAGTGACGAGGGGTGGACGGAGGACCCCACCCCTCCTAATTTGCACCCCTTCACGGCAACCCCTGGGATCACCGTACCAGTACCCCTGACTGTTTTGGGTTCATCCAGCTTTTCCTGACTCGGGAATTGCTGGAATACCTGGTACACGAGACTGTGGACTACGCCTCGGTACTGCCGTATGAGCTGAGGACGACCTTGTCGTATTACTGGCGGGGTTGCAACCTCATTGACATGGCGCATTTTTTGGGGCTCCACATTTATTTTGGTATGACACCTGCTGTCGACGTCAGGCAAATATTGGAGGAGAAATTATTTTTTATGTATGCCGAATGTGCCTGGCGTTATGTCCCGTGATAATTTCCTGGCGTTGGACAGGTACTTCAACGCCTTCAACCGAAGGGCCATACCCCGGAATAACAGTGATCGCCTCATTTTAGTGCGCACAGTGTTGGATTATATCCGTGAGCGGTGTAGTAATCTCGTGATTCCTGGAAAGAACCTGTCTTTGGATGAGGGGTGATGCCTTACAAAGGACGTCTTAGTATAAAAGTGTATAACCCCAAGAAGCCAAAGAATATGGTGAGAAATTCTTTCTTATTACCGAGGCCAACACTGGATACGTTGTGGACTTTTTCAGTGTATACCTAGGGGGGGGGGGGGGGGGGTCTTCTCCACGCTGCGTGACACTGTATTCAACCTTGTGGTACGTTTCCGTAACCAGGGATATCACCTGTTTATGGATAATTATTATAACTCGGTATCCCTGGCCCAGGAACTGTATGAAGCAGGTGTTCACGTCAGTGGTACCCTTCGGTTGGTGCGTGGGGCCCCGAATGTCATCAAGAGGTTCGCTAGTCATCCGCAACACTTGGCAAGAGGAGAGACAGAGTGGCGGCGGAAGGGCGCTGTCTTCGTCATCTGTTGGAAGGGTGTCCGACTCGTCCCCATGATTATGACGAGTCATGAACCCATCCAAGAAGAGATCGTATAGCGGAAGAAGACACGTCGACAGGGCCGAGTGTGTTTGAGGAGTTTTCGTACCGAGCGCCTACCGTCATTGGGCACTACAACAGGCACATGGGAGGAGTTGATCTCTTTGATCAGCTCATCCAGTACTATCCCTTCGCCAGGAGAACCAGAAGGTGGACACAGAAGCTCCTCAAATACATCCTTCAGTTGGCCCTCCAAAATGCCTACATACTGTACTGTGGTACCGCGGTGACAATCTTCCGAGGTTGACCCACATACAGTTCCTAGAGGTAGCTGGGAATGCCCTCATCAACTTCGATCCCGATGAGTGGCCTTCCATAAACTGACCCCTGCCCCGAGCTGCAGATCTGCCCCTAGAGGAAAGGGCAGATAGGAGGGCCAACTTCGCTCCTGCTGACCCCTGCTGCGCCCTGTCGCCGCCGCCCCTAGCTGCCGCCGCCCCTGCTGACGACGCCCCTGCTGACGACACCCCTGTTGCGCCGCCCCTTGTGCAGCCGCCCCTGCTGCCGCCGCCCCTGCTGCCGCCACCCCTGCTGACGACGCCCCTCTTGCTGCCGGCCCCGCCATCACCGCTTCTCGTCGGGTAGTGGAGACCCTACGTGTCGGCTGCAGCCAGGGGAAACACATACTGGAAGGTTTACAAGGGCGAAGGCAGAAACGGTGCCGGTGTGCCATATGAATGGCAGAAGGAGAGACACGGTTCTTCTGTCGTATCTGCAAAGTTGCTCTTTGCAGGATAGGGGAGTGTGACCGAAAGTACCACACTAAGGTCATGTATTGGAGCACGCCCCCTAAACCGACAGCGGAGGGCGCACGGGGCCGCCGGGTCCATCAGCAGTAAGGGCACGCGTCTCCCTCCTCCACCTGTACCTCGTCATGTCGAGTGGAAAAAAATGCAAGACTCTTCAGTGGAGGAGGGAGAAAACAAGAATAGAAGGAAGAGTCAGGATTACGAGTGAGTATTCTGCATTTATTATATTATTTTTATATTTATTACAATTTTTTATATATCTGAATGTGTGCATGATAAAATAATAATAAGACATTTCATTGTATGCGAAAAGCGAAGTGTCACCTGCATTCCTTTTATTTATGTATTGGTACCAGAATCGAAGAATGTAATATTATATTTTACGTATAATATATATATATATATATATATATATATATATATATATATATATATATATATATATATATATATATATATATATATATTATAAATATTTTTTTTGGGGGGTAAGCAAATTACTTACAGTCTAGTAATATTCAATCATTTACCTTCACTTTAAAACAAATTGCAAGTCTCTAGAACAATATCTCGATTTATGGTGAATATTTGAAAAAAATATTTTTATTCCCTCCGCGCGCCGATTCTCGGCAGCGAATCTCCGAAATGCGTAGGTCACATTCTCCTAATATTTGTACCTTTTCATATTACGCTTATTTTATAGTTTTATATATGGAAATGTGCGCAAAAACATGCACAATATAACAAAAAATATTGGAAGGTTGTAGTATTTCTCATTTTTGAAATATTTGCATATAAAGTACGATAAGTACGAAAAAAACTACGATCGGTCAACTTTGACTCAACCGAAATGGTCAAAAAACGCATTTGTAACATAAAAATCTTACAATCTAGTAATATTCAATCATTTATCTTCACTTTAAAACATATTGCAAGTCTCTAAAACAATATCTCGATTTATGGTGAATTTTTGAAAGAAATATTTTTTTCCCCTCCGCCCGCCGATTCTCGGCCGAAAATCTCCGAAACGCGTAGGTACATTCTCCTAATATTTGTGCCTTTTCATATTACGCTTATTTTATAGTTTTATATATGGATGTGCGCAAAAACATGACAATATACAAAAAACTATTGGAAGTTGTAGCATTTCTCATTTTTGAAATATTTGCATATACAAAGTACGATAAGTACGAAAAAAACTACGATCGGTCAACTTTGACTCAACCGAAAAGGTCAAAAAACGCATTTGTAACATAAAAATCTTACAGTCTAGTAATATTCAATCATTTATCTTCATTTTAAAACAAATTGCAAGTCTCTAGAACAATATCTCGATTTATGGTGAATTTTTGAAAAAAATATTTTTTTTCCCTCCGCGCGCCGATTCTCGGCCGAAAATCTCCGAAACGCGTAGGTCACATTCTCCTAATATTTGTGCCTTTTCATATTACGCTTATTTTATAGTTTTATATATGGAAATGTGCGCAAAAACATGCACAATATAACAAAAAATATTGGAAGGTTGTAGCATTTCTCATTTTTGAAATATTTGCATA
>NC_061100.1:40052441-40095490 GCF_015104395.2 Macrobrachium nipponense
ACTTGCTTTATTTAATTTTCTTTCTTGCTTGATAATCCATTATGTCTCATGGCGAGTGCATGGTTTTGAACTTGTTCAGCTTAATCTGAAAATGATAATGGCTCGGTATATTTCTCCCATCACTTTAGGGTATTCATCTGTTTCTGTATAAAATATTTAAAATGAAAAAGTTATGATAAAAGTGAGCTTGTCTGATTTGGTAGTATCAGTGCATTCATATTTTCTCTCATTTTTATTTTACAAATGGGTATTTGGGTCTGTTGAAGCTTCTTGGGAGGTTAGCGACTATTATTTTCCTTTGAATTTGTGCATCGACTGCAAGATAAAGGTCAGCCTTAAGTTCAAAGATTCTTTTCGCTCAAAATTAGCGGAGAAAATCACCAGATTTGACTGACTGCTCAATTCGTCTATCTTTTTCCTCGCTCTGTACGTAACTCTAAATCATCATTCCTCTCTGTTGCGCACATCTTTGTGAAGGACTCTACTCGGTCCGTAGGCAATAATAATTGATTTCGAAGAATTTAATAAAATTTTTATCACATTGAATGGCCGCTATCGATAAAAGAATAAGTTGTAAAAAATAAGAGAATCTGTTCCGACAAAGAACAATAAAGGGTGTGTATGTAGACATCACAAAAGAGCTCTACCTAAGACTAGATATTGATGAGTGAATAAAGAAATGAAAGCGATAGAAACATAGAAATAATACCGAGATATTAGATGACGTAGCATTTAAAGCAGAACCTAAGCTCAATTAGAAACGAAAAATATGGCTGTTATTTTCTGTATTTCTAAAATAATACCTATTTTCAATCCACACATAATGACTGCATTGAAGTATTCATTTCGAAAGAACGGCGTTAATTGATAAAAATACGTTATTATGACAGGATTGTATTCATTCATGGAAAAAGATGAGGCTATTGTCCTATATATGCCTACGCGTATATATACTGTAAACATTGGCGGAATTAAAGAATTCTGTGCTGCAATTCATTTTACCCTTCCTTTTCAGTGGGATGCCAGTATATCAACTCTCTCTTTTCAGTGGACCATGAGCAATGACGGATGCTCTCCCCTTTTACTGTGACGTGAACATTGTTGATCCTCCTTTCCAGCAGGGAATGAGCATTGTCACTTTCATATTTCAGTAGGAAATGGATATTGCCTTTCTTCATTTTCATGAACATGAGCATTATGACTCGTCTTTTTTTCGATGGAACATAAGCAGTATCATGCTTCCTTATGACCACGACTTGAACATGACCTTAGTCATACTTCCATTCAACTGGGATGTGGGCACCGATAGATTTTCTTTTTACAGGGGGATGAGTATAGTCAATTTTCTTTTCCACTGGCACTTTAGCATTGCCGTACTTCTTTTTCACTAGGACATCCATATTATCACTCGTTTTTATTAATATTTTTGTTTTTATGGAACGTGAACACAGTCATTCTTTTTTCACTCTAGAACTTCAGCATTGTCCAACCCCCGTTTACTTTGATTTGAGTTTCTGCCAGTCATTCTTTACACAGAGAAATGAGCCTTGTTAATTCTTTCCTTTTTAGTTAAGACATCAGCAATGCCTCTCTTCTCTTCCCATGCGGTGGGGCACGAGGTTTGTCATACTTCCCTTGAACATTGGAACATTGTTGCTGTTTCTTTTCTGGGACATGAATCGTGTCACTCCTTCTGACTTTGCTTGGGGACTTGACTATTGCCAGGCTGACGTTTTCCTGGGGCTTGGCCTCTTGCCACTCTTCCTTCCAGTGGGACTTGTGTGTGGTCACTCTTCCTTTCCAAAAGAACTTGACAGTGTAAAGTCCACATTGTTGCTATCCATTTTCACTGAGATATCAACGTTGTCATTTTCACTCTCACTGGAACATGATTCTTATTGTTTTCCCCGCTTCTCATTAAATCTAGGGCCTTGTCACTCTTCCTTTTCATGAAGACAAGAACATTATCAATATTATGGACATGAGCATTGCCGTTTTCTTCTATTTCAGTGGGACAGGAGCCTTGTTACTCTTCTTTTCCTTGGACATAAGCATTTTCATTACTGTATTGCTTTTCACTGGACGTACACACTGTTATGCCCTTTCAGTTGAATATGATCATTGTCTCTCTTCCTTGTTACAGATACATGGTATTGTCATTCTACCTTTTCACTGGGATCCAAGCATTGTCCTATTCTCTATCCACTTAGACATGAACTATGTAATTGTTCTTTTTCAAATGGGCGTGATCAGTATCATTACCATACTTCTTTTTCAGATGGGCATGAACTTAAACAATGTCACTCCTCTTTTTCAGATGGGCAAGAGAATTGCCAGTCTTTCGGCACTTAGGCACTGCTACCCTTCTATTTTACTGGGACATGAATATTTTTAGTCTTTCTTTGCACTGGGACAAGTATTGTCCCTCTCCCTTTCCAGTGTGAAATGTGTATTGTCATTCTTCACTTTAATTGGAAGATGGGCAGTGTCAGTTTCCTTTCACTTTGATTTGAGCATTGCTGCTCTTCCATTGAATTAGGACATAAACGATACAGCTTTTCCTTTTAATTAAGAGGCTGCCATTGCTATTCTTGCACATTGTCCCTCTCCCTTTTCGCTAGGAGTTGAGTACTGTGCATTTCCACTTGGAACATGAACATTCACTTTTTCCTCTTCATTACTTAAAAATGGAGCAGCCAGATGGGGCCTGGGATGGTGTACCTACTACTTTGTTAAAGAAAGTAGTTCATTCTATCGCAAAGCCCCTTGCAATATTATTAAGGCAAAGTGTAGATACAGGCAAGATTTATGATAAGCACAAATTAGCATATATTACCCCTACTTTCAAAAGTGGATCAAGACTAGAGGCAAGTAAAAAATAATTTGTTTAATATAGGACAACATGGTTTTGTACCCGGAAAAAGTACACAAACCCAACTGTTAGTCCTCCATGAGAACATATATAAAAATATGAAAAATGGAAAAGAAACAGATGTGGTTTATCTAGACTTTGCAAAAGCTTTTGACAAGGTAGACCATAATATATTAGCAAAGAAAATTAGAAAACATAATATAGTGGACAAAGTAGGAAGATGGATAAAAGAATTTTTACAGACCGAAAACAGATAGTTATTGCAAACGATGAGAAATCGGATGAAGCTAAAGTAATATACGGTGTGCCACAAGGTACAGTGCTAGCTGCATTGCTGTTTGTTATTATGATTGCAGACATAGACAGTAATAGTAAGGACTCGGTAGTGAGTAGTTTCACTGATGACACAAGTATAAGTAGAGAAATTACTTGTGATGAAGATACGAACGCGCTACAAAGAGACCTTAACAAAGTATATGAATGGGCAGAGGTAAATAGGATGGTATTTAACTCTGATAAATTTGAATCAATAAATTATGGCGATAAAGAAGGAAAGCTATATGCATATAGGGGACCTAATAATGAGACAATCACTAATAAGGAAGCAGTTAAAGACCTTGGTGTGATGTTGAATAGGAACATGTTATGCAATGATCAAATAGCAATTATATTGGCAAAATGCAAAGCGAAAATGGGAATATTGTAACGGCACTTCAAAACAAGAAAAGCTGAACACATGATTATGCTTTATAAAACATATGTTCGTAGTCCACGTGAATATTGCAATATGATTTGGTACCCACACTACCAAAGGATATTGTACAAATAGAGAGTGTACAAAGGTCCTTTACAGCTAGAATAGAAGTTAAGGATCTTGACTACAAGGAAAGACTACAATTTTTAAAATTATATAGTCTAGAAAGGAGAAGAGAACGCTAAATGATAATTCATGCATGGAAACAGATAGAAGGAATTGCCGAAAACATCATGGAGCTAAAAATATCAGAAAGAGCAAGCAGAGGTAGATTAATAGTGAACAAAACTATACCAGGAAAACTAAGGAAAGCACACAGGACATTAATCCACTACGCACCAGCATCGACAATGTAGCGTGTATTCAATGCGTTGCAGCTCATCTGAGGAATATATCAGGAGTGAGCGTAGATGTGTTTAAGAATAAGCTCGACAAATATCTAAGCTGCATCCCAGACCATCCAAGGTTGGAAGATGCAAAATATACCGGAAGATGCATTAGCAACTCTCTGGTAGACATTAGAGGCGCCTCACACTGAGGGACCTGGGGCAACCCAACTCTCTCTCTCTCTCTCTCTCTCTCTCTCTCTCTCTCCTTATTCTGATGTATAGCATCATTAGTGTATGTATATGATTGTATATGATATATTTACCTAGATATACATTAGTGTTATATACATACTTACATACATACATACATTATATATATACATATATATATATATATATATATAATATATATGTGTGTGTATAATATATATATATATATATATATATATATATATATATATATACCATACATACTATACATACATACATACACACTACACACAACACATACACACACACACACACGACATAATATATATATATATATATATATATATATATATATATATATATATATATACTAAAGTTGAAGGCGGTTGCTTGAAACCAGGTAAGCATCATCGGAGGGTGGAGAGATACCAAAATCCTTTGAAGTTATTTATTTTGCTGACGTTTCAGGACCATGTGTCCTATTTTCGAAGCTAAAAAATTAAAAGAATAACAGAATTAAAATGAGACTCAGATTAAAACATGATAAAAAGTTATTTCTTAACAAAATGCAAATTAGGTATAAGAGAAGGAAACAGTGATTACCAAGTAGTGCTGAAGGCAAAAGCTGAGTGACTGTCAGGGTCCTTTTTTTTTGTATTTAACTGGTTCCCCAACTAAATACTCAGTCCACGTCAACTCCTCTGTACCTCTCTTGAGTTTCCGTCGGCACCAAAACGGACCCTGACAGTCACTCAGCTTTTGCCTACAGCACTACTTGGTAATCACTGTTTCCTTCTATTGTACCTAATTTGCATTTTGTTAAGAAATAACTTGTTTTTATCATGTTTTAATCTGAGTCTCATTTTAAATTCTGTTATTCTTTTAATTTTTTAGCTTCGAAAATGGGACACATGGTCCTGAAACGTCAGCAAAATTAATAACTTTAAAGGATTTGGGTATCTCTCCACCCTCCGATGATAGATATATATATATATATATATATTATTATATATAATATATATATATATGATATATATATATCTATATACACACACACACACACGAATGTTGGAATAAACCACATCTGGCTCAGATAATATGAAATAGAGATGGGATACAGTTTTTGAATAAATCCTAGAGCAAGTGTTAACAGAAATATTGGTAGGGTTGCGCTTTACATTGACCTCTAATATTTTTCGTAAAAATTAAAAGGAAATACAATCGAAAACTTCATATATGTATAAAACCTATAGTGAGATTCAGGCAGCTTCAATGAACGTATGTTTTCATTTTTCTTTACTTTTAATAATTTTTCTATTATGTATTTACCGGATTGCGTTTAAATACTGAAGTATCTAACCAGCGCTGCCTTCTGGCCAAAAGGAATATAAAAGAGACTTCATAGATCTTCAATGCACAAAACGAACAAGATAATAGACGTCTCCGGGAATGTGTGTTCGTGCAAGCATGTTCATCTTCAGCCTAGAATCGGAGATGAATAAATTTTCGGGAATTTCGCCTTCAGGACCCGGGAATTCCATCCTCAGAATCCAGGAATTCCGTCCTCAAAAAGCGGCACTTCCGTCTCCATTCCGTGAATCCCGTCCCGTCTTCAGAATCCATGAAGCTTCGTGTCCTGAATGAAAAGTAAGGTTAGAGGAAGGTCTTGTTATCTGCAGACATTACAAAATGTTCTTTGCATCGCTTACAGCAATGTGCCTTAAAGCATTCGTCACCCTCTTCGTAGTTTTAGGAGCTGTGTTCGTAGGAATGAATACATTCGCTCGTCTTGAAAGCGGTGTTCAACACCGGCTTGTTGGTTGCGAGCAGTATGTCTTCGAACTTGAAGGACGTTTGGATATTCTGAAGGAGTCCTCCGTATTTAGGATTATCGCTTGGCTTTTACCCGAGAGGCTTCACATCGTGCAAGAAACCATGGAACCTTCGCCCGTTGCAGTCCTTGGTCGGATATTGTCCTTCTTCCCTCGTGTTGAAAGACTTTGGAAATCCAGACAGGAATTACAACGGTGTGAATTCGTGGCCCGAAGTTTGGAAAAGGAATTGACAAAAGTCCAACTTGGTAATGTCTGTGTTTATTCTGGCGTGTGTCTGATCTTGGCAGGAATTGTTGTCATGTTGAATTCCTTACTACGTAATAAGAAGCAGGAAACTGATTCTGAAAACAAAGAGCAGGAATTTGATAGGTCGTCGAAGGATAGTTCACTTGATCATACCGAGGAAACTGAGGAGGAAAATCAAAAGTTGACTGAAAAGACAAGTGAATCAGACAACATGAATAAATTAGAGGCAATAGAAAAACTGATTGAAGAAAATGCTTGTTTTAAGAAAAAGGAAGAGGAGATGGAGGCGAAGTTTGACCTCCTCTACTATAAATATGAAGGCCTTCAAAAAATGAAGGAGGAAGAGAAGGAGATGGCGAATAAAACGATCTGTGATCTTAAGAAAATGAACGACCACCTGTTGATGGAAATTGCCCTTAAAGAAACTTCGGTTGAGCGGCATAGAAACACAACCGATGAAATGGAGCGATCAAATCGCCTGATGAAAGCAGAGCTGGAAAGGGCAAAGGAAGAAAACCGAGCCCAGATGGAGAGGCAATCACAACTTCTGAAAGAGAAAGAAGAATTGGAAAGAGATATGAAAGAACAAGTTCATATCATTAAAGAGAAATCTGAAGAGAATGTGAGATTACAGAAAGAATTAATGGAGGCAAAGATGAACGACTTCGTGCAAGGCGAACGGCAAGAAGCTCTGCTTACCGAACTAGATGGATTAAAGCAGAAGATCAGTTTCCTCGAAAATAAGTTGTCCAAGCCTGTGGAAGAGGAAGAGAATGAAGCCTCAGAGGAAGATCTACCTGAGGAGAGTGTCCCTCTTCCACAGCAAGTCAGCCATCTCAGTAATGATGAGGAAACGCTGGAAAACCAGGGACGACAGGCAAACAGAAGAGTGAGACTAAAAAGAAACTTACTTCCAGGAAAGCTGCAGGCTAATGAGAAACCGAAGGAAACAGAAAAAAGAGTGGAAGAAATAAAAATAGAAGACCAAGGAGTTACCAAGACAGAGACCCACAAGGATGACAAGGGGTGCCAAAAGCCACAACAGGCTAAAAAGGCTGATATAAAACGGATCACCTTCGATCTGGAACCAGATCAGCCAAAGCCAGAAAAAAGTGTCTTCTCGCGCTTTACAAAACTTCCCCCTCAACAGGATGACAATTGTATAATCTTCAAAGGGGGAAAGGTTTCACTTAGATGGATTGAGGAAACGGATGGAGAAGTGATAGCTGAATTGGATGTCCCGAGGAAATTCCATAAAGCTATCAATGGAACCCAGGGTAGGACGCTAGAGGAAATCACCAAAAGAAGTGGTGTCGCCCTCATTGCACTGCCGGGAAGGTCAGAAAAAACAGATTTAATAACTATCAAAGGTAGAGTCCATCAAGTTCGTCTAGCTGCTAGTCATGTTGAACGCCTAATCAAGAATCTCAACTAATAACTTTGATAAAATTAGATTTATGCCCACCTTTTGGGTGCTGGCCTAAGCCTCCTTAAGGAATTCGGTATCAATCAGGCCAGCTTAAGCGTAGCATACCACTTTCGAGCCATATGCAACCTCTACCATGGTAAGTTAATGCCTGTCTTATCGAAAGAGGATTTCTGCCCACCTTTTGGGTGTTGGTCTAAGACTCCTTAAGGAATTCGGTATCTGTCGGGCCAGCTTAAGCGTAGGTATACCACTTTCAAGCCATAGGCAACCTCTACGATGGTAAGGTCATGCCTCTCTTATTGAAAGTGGATTTCTGCCCACATTTTGGATGCTGGCCTAAGCCTCCTTAAGGAATTTGGTATCTGTCGGGCCAGCTTAACAGTGGGTATACCACTTTCTACCCATAGGCAACCTCTACCTAGGTAAGTTAATGCCTCTCTTATCGAAAGTGGATTTCTGCCCACCTTTTGGATGCTAGCCTAAGCCTCCTTAAGGAATTCTGTATCTGTCGGGCCAGCTTAACAGTGGGTATAACACTTTCGAGCCATAGGCAACCTCTACCATGGTAAGGTAATGCCTCTCTTATCGAAAGTGGATTTCTGCCCGCGTTTTGGATGTTGGTCTAAGACTCCTTAAGGAATTCAGCATCTGTCGGGCAGCTTAAGCTAAGTAGGTATACCACTTTCAAAAAGCCATAGGCAATCTCTACCATGGTAAGAAATAAATGCCTCTCTTATTGAAAGTTGGTATTTCTGCCCACCCCAATTGTTTTGGATGCTGCCCTAAGCCTCCTTAAGGAATTTCGGGTATCTGTCGGGACCAGCTTAACATTGGGGGTATACCCACTTCGAGCCATAGGCAACCTCTACCAAGGTTATAAGTTTAATGCCTACTCCTTATCGAAAGTGGATTTCTTAACCTCCCACCTTTTGAATTGCATACAGCCTAAGCCATCCTTAAGGAATTCGGTTTATTCTGTTCGGACGCCAAGCATTAACAGTGGGGTATAAACCAATTTCGACCATAGGCAACCTCTGAACCAAGGTAAGTTTAATGCCTCTCTCATCGAAAGTGGGATTTCTGCCCACCGTTTGGATGCTGGCCTAAGCCCTCCTTAATGGACAATTCGGTATCTGTCGGGCCAGCTTAACAGTGTGGGTATACCACTTTCTACCAATAGGCAACCTCTACCAATGGTTAAGTTTAATGACCTCTCTTATCGAAAGTGGATTTCTGCCCACCTTATGGAATGGATGGCCTAAGCCTCCTTAAGGAATTCGGTATCTGTCGGGCCAGCTTAACAGTGGGTATACCACTTTTTACCCATAGGCAACCTCTACCATGGTAAGTTAATGCCTCTCTTATCGAAAGTGGATTTCTGCCCACCTTTTGGATGCTGGCCTAAGCCTCCTTAAGGAATTCGGTATCTGTCGGGCCAGCTTAACAGTGGGTATACCACTTTCGAGCCATAGGCAACCTCTACCAAGGTAAGTTAATGCCTCTCTTATCGAAAGTGGATTTCTACCCACCTTTTGCATGCTAGGCTAAGCCTCCTTAAGGAATTCGGTATCTGTCAGGCCAGCTTAACAGTGGGTATACCACTTTCGACCCATAGGCAACCTCTACCAAAGTAAGTTAATGCCTCTCTTATCGAAAGTGGATTTCTGCCCACCTTTTGGATGCTGGCCTAAGCCTCCTTAAGGAATTCGGTATCTGTCGGGCCAGCTTAACAGTGGGTATACCACTTTCTACCCATAGGCAACCTCTACCATGGTAAGTTAATCCTCTCTTATCAAAAGTGGATTTCTGCCCACCTTATGGATGCTGGCCTAAGCCTCCTTAAGGAATTCGGTATCTGTCGGGCCAGCTTAATAGTGGGTATACCACTTTCTACCCATAGGCAACCTCTATCATGGTAAGTTAATGCCTCTCTTATCGAAAGTGGATTTCTGCCCACCTTTTGGATGCTGGCCTAAGCCTCCTTAAGGAATTCGGTATCTGTCGGGCCAGCTTGACAGTGGGTATACCAGTTTCGAGCCATAGGCAACCTCTACCAAAGTAAGTTAATGCCTCTCTTATCGAAAGTGGATTTCTGCCCACCTTTTGGGTGTTGGTCTAAGCCTCCTTAAGGAATTCGGTATCTGTCGGGCCAGCTTAACAGTGGGTATACCACTTTCTACCCATAGGCAACCTCTACCTTGGTAAGTTAATGCCTCTCTTATTGAAAGTGGATTTCTACCCACATTTTGGATGCTAGCCTAAGCCTCCTTAAGGAATTCGGTATCTGTCGGGCCAGCTTAACAGTGGGTATACCACTTTCTACCCATAGGCAACCTCTACCTTGGTAAGTTAATGCCTCTCTTATTGAAAGTGGATTTCTGCCCACCTTTTGGATGCTAGCCTAAGCCTCCTTAAGGAATTCAGTTTCTGTCGGACCAGCATAACAGTGGGCATACCACTTTCGAGCCATAGGCAACCTCTACCAAGGTAAGTTAATGCCTCTCTTATCGAAAGTGGATTTCTGCCCACCTTTTGGATGCTGGCCTAAGCTTCCTTAAGGAATTCGGTATCTGTTGGGCCAGCTTAAGCGTAGGTATACCACTTTCAAGCCATAGGCAATCTCTACCATGGTAAGTTAATGCCTCTCTTATTGAAAGTGGATTTCTGCCCACATTTTGGATGCTAGCCTAAGCCTCCTTAAGGAATTCGGTATCTGTCGGGCCAGCTTAACAGTGGGTATACCACTTTCGACCCATAGGCAACCTCTACCAAGGTAAGTTAATGCCTCTCTTATCGAAAGTGGATTTCTGCCCACCTTTTGGATGCTGGCCTAAGCCTCCTTAAGGAATTCGGTATCTGTCGGGCCAGCTTAACAGTGGGTATACCACTTTCTACCCATAGGCAACCTCTACCATGGTAAGTTAATCCTTTCTTATCGAAAGTGGATTTCTGCCCACCTTATGGATGCTGGCCTAAGCCTCCTTAAGGAATTCGGTATCTGTCGGGCCAGCTTAACAGTGGGTATACCACTTTCTACCCATAGGCAACCTCTACCATGGTAAGTTAATGCCTCTCTTATCGAAAGTGGATTTCTGCCCACCTTTTGGATGCTGGCCTAAGCCTCCTTAAGGAATTCGGTATCTGTCGGGCCAGCTTAACAGTGGGTATACCACTTTCTACCCATAGGCAACCTCTACCATGGTAAGTTAATGCCTCTCTTATCGAAAGTGGATTTCTGCCCACCTTTTGGATGCTGGCCTAAGCCTCCTTAAGGAATTCGGTATCTGTCGGACCAGCATAACAGTGGGCATACCACTTTCGAGCCATAGGCAACCTCTACCAAGGTAAGTTAATGCCTCTCTTATCGAAAGTGGATTTCTGCCCACCTTTTGGATGCTGGCCTAAGCTTCCTTAAGGAATTCGGTATCTGTCGGGCCAGCTTAACATGAGGGTATACTACTTTCTACCCATAGGCAACCTCTACCATGGTAAGTTAATGCCTCTATTATCGAAAGTGGAATTTCTGCCCACCTTTTGGATGCTGGCCTAAGCCTCCTTAAGGTAATTCGGTTATCTCTCGGGCCAGCTTAACAGTGGATATACCACTTTTTACCCATAGGCAACCCTCTACCATGGTAAGTTAATGGCCTCTATTATCGAAAGTGGATTCTGCCACCTTATGGATGCTGGCCTAAGACTCCTTAAGGAATTCGGTATCTGTCCGGGCCAGCTTAACAGTGGGTATACCACTTGTTTCTACCCATAGGCACACCTCTACCATGGTAAGTTAATGCCTCTCTTATCGAAAGTGGATTTCTGCCCACCGCCTTATGGATGCTGGCCTAGAAGCCTCCTTAAGGAATTCGGTATCTGTCGGGTCAGCTTGACAGTGGGTATACCAGTTTCGAGCCATAGGCAACCTCCTACCAAAGTAAGTTAATGCCTTTCTATCGAAAGTGGATTTCTGCCCACCTTTTGGGTGTTGGTCTAAGCCTCCTTAAGGAATTCGGTATCTGTCGGGCCAGCTTAACAGTGGGTATACCACTTTCTACCCATAGGCAACCTCTACCATGGTAAGTTAATGCCTCTCTTATCGAAAGTGGATTTCTACCCACATTTTGGGTGTTGGTCTAAGCCTCCTTAAGGAATTTGGTATCTGTCGGGCCAGCATAACAGTGGGTATACCACTTTCGAGCCATAGTAACCTCTACCAAAGTAAGTTAATACTCTCTTATCGAAAGTGGATTTCTGACCACCTTTTGGATGCTAGCCTAAGCCCCCCTTAAGGAAAATTCGGTATCTGTCGGGCCAGCTTACAGTGGGTATACCACTTTCTACCCACAGGCAACCTTACCCGGTAAGTTATATCCTCTCTTATCGAAAGTGATTTCTGCCCACCTTATGGATGCTGGCCTCAGCCTCCTTAAGGAAATGCGGTAATCAGTCGGGCCGCTTAACGGTGTATACGCACTTTCAAAGCCCAAAGGCAACCCTACGCAATGGTTAGTTAAATGCCTCTCATCGAAAAGTGGATTTCTGCCCTGACCTTTTGGATGCGCTGGCCTAAGCCTCCTTAGGAATCGGTATCTGCTTCGGGCCAGCTAAACTAGTGGTAGTAGCCACTTTCTACCCAAAGCAACGCTCTACCTTGGTAAAGCTAATGCCTCTCTTATCGCAATGGGATTTCTGCCACCTTTTGGATGGCTGGCTAAGCCTCCTTAAGAATTTGGTATCTGTCGGCCAGCTTGAAGTGGGTAACCAGTTTCGAAGCCATATGGCCAACCTCCTACCAAGTAGTTAATACCTCTCTTATCGAAAGTGGTTTTTCTGCCCCACCTTTATGGGTGTTGTCTACAGCTCCTTAAGGAATTCGTATCTGTCGGGCAAGCTTAAACAGTGGGTATACCAGCTTCTATCCCATAGCAACCTCTACCTTGTAAGTTAATGCCTCTCTATTGAAAGTAGATCTCTACCCACATTTTGATCTAGCGCTACAGCCTCTTAAGGAATTCGGTATCTGTCGACCAGCATAAAAGGGGGCAATATCCACTTCGAGCCTGATAGGCAACGTCTACCAAAATAAGTTAATTGCCTTTCTCGAAAGTTGGGATTTCTGCCCCACCTTTTGGGTGTTGGTCAAAGCCTCCTTAAGGAATTCGGATATCCCTGGTCCGGCCAGCATTACAAAGTGCCAATACCACCTTTCCTAACATTAGCAACCTATTTTAACCAAGGTAAAGTTAATGCCTCTAATTTATCGGAGTGGAATTTCCTTAACCCACATTTTGGATGGGCTTACCCGGCCTTAAGGCCCTTCTTAAGGATCGGTATCTTGTCGGGCGCCCAGCATAACAGTGGTAATTAACACTCCGGAAGCCCATAGGCAACTTTCTACTTGGTAAGTTAATGCCCAACTCCCTATCCGGAAAGTGGATTTTCTTGGCCCCCTTTTGGATGGCCTGCCTTAAGGCATCTAAGATTCGGGTATCTTATCGGCCAAGCTTAAACAAAGTGGGTTTATAACCAACTTTCTACCCATAAACGGCCACCTCCCTAACCTTAATGGTAAAGGATATGCCTCCCTTTTATTCATGCGGATTTCCCTGGCCAACACCTGGATGTGGCCTAAGCCTCTTAAGGAATTCTTGGAATATCTGCGGGCCAGCTTAAACAGTGGGTATACCACTTTCCCGGAGGCCATAAGGCAACCTCTACCAATGGTAAGTTAATGCCTCAAACTTATTTTTCGAAAGTGGAATTATGCCCACTGGATTGGCTGGCCTTTTTAAAAGGCCTCCTTTTTTTTTTAAGGAATTCCGTTAATCTATCGGGCCAGCTTAACAGTGGGTATCCCACTTTCTACCCATAAGAAGAAAACCTCTACCTGTAAGTTAACGCCTCTTTTATCGAAAGTGGATTTCTGCCAAACCTTTTGGATGGCCTAAGCCGCCTTAAAGGAATCGGTATTCTCGGGCCAGCTTGGACGTTAGATAACCCACTTTAACCAACCCTAGGCAACCTCTACCATGGTAAGTTAATGCCTCTTATCGAAAGTGGATTTCGCCCACTTTTGGATGCTGGCCTAAGCTCCTTAAGGAATTCGATATCTGTCCGGGCCCCCAGCTTTAACAGTGGGTATACCCACTTTCTGGCCCATAGGCCAACCTCTACCATGGTAAGTTAAGCCTCTCTTAATCCGAAAGTGGATTTCAACCCACATTTGGATCTAGGCCTAAGCCTCTTAAGAATTCGGATCTGTCGGGCCAGCTTAACAGTGGGAATCCACTTTCGAGCCATCATGCAACTTCTACCAAGGTAAGTTTTTTAAAATTGGGGGGGGGCCTCTCCTTACGAAAGTTCATTTCTGCCCACCTTTTGGATGCTGGGCTAACCTCCTTTAAGGAATTCTGTATCTGTCGGGCCGCTTAACAGGGGTTATAACCAATTTCTACCCATAAGGCAACCTCTACCAATGGTAACTTAATGCTTTTTTATAGAAAGGATTTCAGCCAACCTTTTGGATGCTGGCATAAGCCTCCTTTAAGGAAATTCGATATCTTTTGGGCCAGCTTAACAGTGGGTATACCACTTTCGAGCCATAGGCAACCTCTACCATGGTAATTAATGCCTCTCTTATTGAAAGTGGATTTCAGCCCACCTTTTGGATGCTGGCCTAAGCTCCTTAAGGAATTCGGTATCTGTCGGGCTAGCTTAACAGTGGGTATACCACTTTCAAGCCATAGGCAATCTCTATCATGGTAAGTTAATTCCTCTCTTATCGAAAGTGGATTTCTGCCCACCTTTTGGGTGTTGGTCTAAGCCTCTTTAAGGAATTCGTTATCTGTCAGGCTACCTTAACAGTGGGTATACCACTTTCCGAGCCATAGGCAACCTCTACCATGGTAAGTTAATGCATCTCTTATCGAAAGTGGATTTCTGTCCACCTTTTGGGTGTTGGTCTAAGACTCCTTAAGGAATTTGGTATCTGTCGGGCCAGCTTAAGCGTAGGTGTACCACTTTAAAGCCATAGGCAACCTCTACCATGTTAAGTTCATGCCTCTCATTTGAAAGTGGATTTCTGCCCACATTTTGGATGCTGGCCTAAGCCTCCTTCAGGAATTCAGTATCTGTCGTTCCAGCATAACAGTGGGTATACCACTTTCGAGCCATAGGCAACCTCTACCAAGGTAAGGTTGAATGCCTCTCGTTATCGAAAGTGGATTTCTGGCCCACCTTTTTGGGTGTGCTGCTAGGCCTCCAATTAAGGAATTCGGTATCTGTCGGGCCAGCATAACAGTGGGTATACCACTTCCAAGCCATAGGCAATCTCTACCATGGTAAGTTAATTCCTCTCTTATCGAAAGTGGAGTTCTGCCCACCTTTTGGGTGTTGGTCTAAGCCTCCTTAAGGAATTCGGTATCTGTCAGGCTATATTAACAGTGGGTATACCACTTTCGAGCCATAGGCAACCTCTACCATGGTAAGTTAATGCCTCTCTTATCGAAAGTAGATTTCTGCCCACATTTTGGATGCTGGCCTAAGCCTCCTTAAGGAATTCAGGTATCTGTCGGGCTAGCTTAACAGTGGGTATACCACTTTCAAGCCATAGGCAATCTCTATCATGGTAAGTTAATTCCTCTCTTATCGAAAGTGGATTTCTGCCCACCTTTTGGGTGTTGGTCTAAGCCTCCTTAAGGAATTCGGTATCTGTCAGGCTACCTTAACAGTGGGTATACCACTTTCGAGCCATAGGCAACCTCTACCATGGTAAGTTAATGCGTCTCTTATCGAAAGTGTATTTCTGCCCATTTTTGGATGCTGGCCTAAGCCTCCTCAAGGAATTCGGTATCTGTTGGGCCAGCTTAACATTGGGTATACCACTTTCCGAGCAATAGGCAACCTCTACCATGGTAAGTTAATCCCTTTTGGGTGTTAGGCTAAGACTCCTTAAGGAATTCGGTTTCTGTCGGGCCAACTTAAGCGTAGGTATACCACTTTAAAGCCATAGGTAACCTCTACCAAGGTAAGTTAATGCCCTCACTTATTGAAAGTGGATTTCTACCTACATTTTGGATGCTGGCCTAAGCCTCCTTAAGGAATTCGGTATCTGTTGGACCAGCTTAACAGTGAGTATACCACTTTCAATGCCATAGGCAACCTCTACCATGGTAAGTTAACGCCTCTCTTATCGAAAGTGGATTTTTGTCCACCTTTTGGGTGTTGGTCTAAGACTCCTTAAGGAATTCTGTATCTGTCGGGCCAGCTTAACAGTGGGTATACCACTTTCCGAGCAATAGGCAACCTCTACCATGGTAAGTTAATCCCTATCGTATCGAAAGTGGATTTCTGCCCACCTTTTGGGTGTTAGGCTAAGACTCCTTAAGGAATTCGGTTTCTGTCGGGCCAGCTTAAGCGTAGGTATACCACTTTAAAGCCATAGGCAACCTCTACCAAGGTAAGTTAATGCCTGTCTTATTGAAAGTGGATTTCTGCCCACCTTTTGGATGCTGGCCTAAACCTCCTTAAGGAATTTGGTACCTGTCGGGCCAGCATAACAGTGGGTATACCACTTTCAACTCATAGGCAACCTCTACCATGGTAAGTTAATACCTGTCTTATCTAAAGTGGATTTCTGCCCACCTTTTGGATGGTAGCCTAAGCCTCCTTAAGGAATTCGGTATCTGTTGGGCCAGCTTAACAGTGGGTATACCATTTTCTACCCATAGGCAACCTCTATCATGGTAAGTTAATGCCTCTCTTATCGAAAGTGGATTTCTACCCACATTTTGGATGCTGGCCTAAGCCTCCTTAAGGAATTCGGTATCTGTCGGGCCAGCTTAATAGTGGTTATACCACTTTCGAGCCATAGGCAACCTCTAGCATGGTAAGTTAATGCCTTTCTTATCGAAAGTGGATTTCTGCCCATCTTTTGGATGCTGGCCTAAGCCTCCTTAAGGAATTCTGTATCTGTCGGGCCAGCTTAAGCGTAGGTATACCACTTTCGACCCATAGGCAACCTCTACCATGGTAAGTTAATGCCCCTCTTATCGAAAGTGGATTTCTGCCCCATTTTGGGTGTTGGTCTAAGACTCCTTAAGGAATTCGGTATCTGTCGGGCCAGCTTAACAGTGGGTATACCACTTTCTACCCATAGGCAACCTCTACCATGGTAAGTTAATGCCTCTCTTATCGAAAGTGGATTTCTGCCTACCTTTTGGATGCTGGCCTAAGCCTCCGAAGGAATTCGGTATTTGTCGGGCCAGCTTAACAGTGGGTATACCACTTTCTACCCATAGGCAACCTCTATCATGGTAAGTTAATGCCTCTCTTATCGAAAGTGGATTTCTCCCCACCTTTTGGGTGTTGGCCTAAGACTCCTTAAGGAATTCGGTATCTGTTGGGCCAGCGTAACAGTGGGTGTACCACTTTCGACCCATAGGCAACCTCTACCATGGTAAGTTAATGCCTCTCTTATTGAAAGTGGATTTCTGCCCACATTTTGGATGCTGCCCTAAGCCTCCTTAAATAATTTGGTATCTGTCGGGCCAGTATAACAGTGGGTATACCACTTTCGAGCCATAGGCAACCTCTACTAAGGTAAGTTAATGCCTGTCTTATCGAAAGTGGATTTCTGCCCATTTTTGGATGCTGGCCTAAGCCTCCTTAATGAATTCGGTATCTGTCGGGCCAGCTTAACAGTGGGTATACCACTTTCGAGCCACAGGCAACCTCTACCATGGTAAGTTAATGCCTTTCTTATTGAAAGTGGATTTCTGCCCACCTTTTGGATGCTGGCCTTAACCTCCTTAAGGAATTCGGTATATGTCGGGCCAGCTTAAAAGTGGGTATACCACTTTCAAGCCATAGGCAACCTCTACCAAGGTAAGTTAATGCCTCTCTTATCGAAAGTGGATTTCTGCCCACCTTTTGGATGCTGGCCTAAACCTACTTAAGGAATTCGGTATCTGTCGGGCCAGCTTAAAAGTGGGTATACCACTTTCAAGCCATAGGCAACCTCTACCATGGTAAGTTAATGCCTTTCTTATTGAAAGTGGATTTCTGCCCACCTTTTGGATGCTGGCCTAAGCCTCCTTAAGGAATTCGGTATCTGTCGGGCCAGCTTAACAGTGAGTATACCACTTTCAAGCCATAGGCATCCTCTAGAACGGTAAGTTAATGCCTCTCTTATCGAAAGTGGATTTCTGTCCATCTTTTGGATGCTGGACTACGAACCCTTAAGGAATTCGGTATCTGTCGGGCCAGTTTAACCCTGGTTATACCATTTTCGAACCATAGGCAACCTCTACCATGGTAAGTTAATGCCTTTCTTATCGAGAGTGGATTTCTGCCCACATTTTGGATGCTGGCCTAATCCTCCTTAAGGAATTTGGTATCTGTCGGGACAGCTTAACAGTGGGTATACCACTTTCGAGCCATAGGCAACCTTTACCATGGAAGGTTAATACCTCTATTATCAAAAGTGGATTTCTGCCCACCTTTTGGATGCTTTTTCACGAACTTTCCACAGGACTATGAACATATTAGTCTTGACATGGAAATTGCCATCCCTTTATTCATGAGCATTATTAATCTTCCTTTTTATTTGAACTTACATTTTTTCATTACTGCTTTTTATTGATCTGGCATCTCATTCCTCCTTCTTTTCACCGTGTCATGAACACGGCCCTCCTACCATTTCCCTTGGTCTTAAACATTCATGTTAGCCCCCATTTCCACATGGAAAAGAGAACTTTCCTCCGTTTCCATTACAACATGAACCTTGTCATTCTAGCATTGCTACCCTTCCATGTCCTGGAATATGAACACTGTCAGTCTTCATATTCACTGAAATGTAAGAATTGTTTCTCTTCCTTTTTGCTGGGACATGAGCACTGACTCTCTTCCTTTCTACTGAGACATGAGCACTGACTCTCTTCCTTTCTACTGAGACATGAGCACTGGCTCTCTTCCTTTCTACTGGGACATGAGCACTGGCTCTCTTCCTTTCTACTGGGACATGAGACTGCTCTCTTTCTTTTACTGGGGCATGGAGCACTGCTCTCTTCCTTTCTACGGTACATGAGCACGCTCTCTTCCTTTCCTAGGGGCAATGAGCAATGTCTCTCCACTACTGGGACATGACACCTGTTCTCTCTTCCTTTCTATTGGGACATGAGCACTGGCTTTCTTCCTTTCCACTGGGACATGAGCACTGGCTCTCTTCCTTTCCACTGGGACAAGAGCACTGTCTCTTCCTTTCTACTGGGACATGAGCACTGTCTCTCTTCCTTTCTACTGGGACATGAGCACTGGCTCTCTTCCTTTCTACAGGACATGAGCACTGTCTCTCTTCCTTTCTACTGGCACATGAGCACTGGCTCTCTTCCTTTCTACTGGGACATGAGCACTGGCTCTCTTCCTTCCTACTGGGACATGAGTACTGGCTCTTCCTTTCTACTGGGACATGAGCACTGTCTCTCTTCCTTTCTACTGGGACATGAGCACTGGCTCTCTTCCTTTCTACTGGGACATGAGCACTGGCTCTCTTCCTTCCTACTGGGAAATGAGTACTGGCTCTCTTCCTTTCTACTGGGACATGAGCACTGTCTCTCTTCCTTTCTACTGGGACATGAGCACTGTCTCTCTTATTTCTAATGGACATGAGCATGTCCTAGTTCCTTTCTACTGGGACATGAGCACTGGCTCTCTTCCTTTCTACTGGGACATGAGCACTGACGTCTCCTCTCTATTTCTACTGGGACATGAGCCACTGCTCCCTTTCCTTTCTACGGGGACAATGAGCCATGGCTTCGGTCTCTTCCTTTACTGGGACAATGAGCACTGTTCTCTTCTTTCCTTTATACTGACCATGAGCACTGTCTCTCTTCCTTTCTACTGGGACATGAGTACTGGCTCTCTTCCTTTCTACTGGTACATGAGCACTGTCTCTCTTCCTTTCTATTGGGACATGAGCACTGGGCTCTTCCTTTCCTTTCTATGACATGTGAGCACTGTTCTATCTTCCTTTCTTACTGGGCAGGAGGGTACTGGCCTCTCTTCTTTTATAATGGTACATGCACTGTCTCTTTCCTTTCACTGTCTCTCTCCTTTCTATTGGACATGACCGACACACGGGACGAACTCTCATTCCTTTCTACTGGGACATGAGCACTGGCTCTCTTCCTTTCTACTGGGACATGAGCACTGCCTCTCTTTAGGAACATGGGCATTGTCATTATTCTTTTTCACTTTACCTTTTCACTGAAACAATAGCAGTGGCACTTTCCCTTTCCACGTGGAGATAGGCATTGTTATTCTTTGTAACTTGAGCATTTACTCCTTTTCATCGGAGGATAACCATTGCCGTTCTTACTTCCACTGGTACTTAAGTATTCTCACTGGTCTGTTCAGCGTTACTTGAGCTAAGGCGCCAGTGCTCCAGAGTTATTATCATCTCCCCACCATGAGTTAAACATTGTTCCTGATCCTTTTAACAGAAACTTTGCATTGGTACTTTTTTAATGGGATTTCAGCATTAGCTGTACCCATTTATATTAAGATGTGGGAGATCCTTGTCACTATGAGGCGTAGATTGTTTCCCATGCCTCCCAGTGGAATATGAACAATGACACTTTGTGTGTGTGTTTGTGTGTGTGTGTGTGTGCGTATCGACTATAGTATTATGCCTTTTCCTTTTCAGTGGGACTTCAGTTGTCATACGTCTTTTATTCTAGGACTTTAGCATTGTCACTTTTCCTTTTCACTGAGATATAAGCACTGTTGTTCCTTGTTTCAATGGTACATGAGCACTGTTATTCCTCTTTTCACTGGCATATAATTTTGGTCACTCACTAACATGAGCATTATTTCTGATACCTTTTACTGTAGCTTATACATTGCCAGTCTCCCTTTTCAGTAGGAGTTGAGCACTATCTGTTCCTTTTCCATGGGACGTGATCTTTTTTTTTTTTTTTTTTCCTTTCCATTGGGACTTGTAGATCACCACTCTCTCATTCCAATAGGAAATGGGCATTATCTCATTTCCTTTTCACTTTGACACGGGCACATCCAGTTTCATTATCACTCTTTTCACTGAAACATGGACACTTCCGTTCTTCTTCCATTTCACGGGGGAAAAGAGCATTGTCCTTCCTTCAGTTGAATGGACTGATCCATTATACTTTTAACCACGTTTTAAAGCAAATTCACTTGAAAGGTTCAATAGTTCCTTCTTTTTTTATTCAATATATTATTATTGTAAGCTTTTGTTCCTTTTATGACATATGATTCTCTTAAAATAATTCTGGGAGGGTTGCCAAAAATAAAAATGTTCTCCAGGTTTGATATGTGATGAAGCTGTCTAACAGCGTTACCTGCCTTGGAAAAAACATGTCCGGCAGAATAAACAATTCCTTTGAACCTTCTTTCACCAGATCAGTAAGTAGTAAATGTTTTCAGCGAGGGTGCTAAGATGTACTGAGGCAGTGAGCAAAGGGAAGTTGTAATATACAGACGTCGTAACTGTAGAAGACGACGAGATACGGAAGATGTATCTGTAGAGATTATAGGTCATAGAAGATGTAGTGGAAGACAAGGCTGGGTCATTCATTTAAAGAGCCAACCATCCAACTCATTCTTTCTGTATGTCTTCGTTTTCCTCCACTTCATTATTCTTCAAGCTGAGAAGTGAAACTCAGCTTGTGGAGATTCCTCACGACACTAGTTCATAATTATCATGTTTCAAATATGCGGTTCGGTTTGGCCTTTCACCTGACAGCTGAACCAGCTCTCGACAATTTGTCTTTTTTTTTATTCCTGTTTTATAAGTTCCTATGTTTCACGCACCCTTGATTAACTCTTTTAATTAAAGATCTAGAAGATATGCAGATTAACACGAACCATTCTGTCCGCAGGAATTTTTCTCCGTTTTTCAGTAACGTTAATTCCTTTAGTTTTCGAATCGACTACTTTCATCATCTAGAGGTTCTTTTGGAGTAGGGAGATTTTTATGCTGAAGTTTTTTTTCTTCCTTTCATCTCTCTCTCTCTCTCAAAATCTCTCTCTCTCTCGCTCGTCGTCCTCTCTCTCTCTCTCTCTCTCTCTCTCTCTCTCTCTCGTGTTATTAAAATCAAATTAAGTCGACTTTTCAATGTAACGCTAGATTTGATTATGAAGTTCGTTTGCTCCTTCTGTAAACAACCAAAAAATATATTAACTTTTTCAATCAGAATGTGAGGCTTTTCGGGAATCTCTTGAACAAAATAACCCTAGCTGTGAATTCCGATGTTACAAATACATTTTTCCCACGTTAAAAAAAGAGGTCACTATTTCTCACCACCCATTTTTCAATTAACTGATATATCTCTCAATTACACTGTAATCGGGTTTTTACTCTGCGCAATATTTTATCGTTTTGCACGTCATAAAGAACCCTTTAGCTGAAAATGATACAGCAGTCAACATTATACAGCAATCTTTATTCCTCGCTGTAATTTATCCGTTAGTCAGTTTTCCTTTTTGTAAAATATACCGTCAGTAGCCTTTCCTACTGACAAAGATGCAGTAAACAACATCTTTAATGAAAATTATACAGTGTCCAGCATCACCTTATCATCGAAGATTTTAAAGCATTCTGCCTCCTGAATTTTATATAATAATAATAGTGATGATATTGAAAATAATAATTCAAATCATTATTATCTTTTTGCCAGAGATTCATGGAAATTGTTACCTGTATCTCTCACGAGGAAAATTGAAACTAGATTTCATTTCCTTTTAGCCTTGCATTTAAACAAATATTGTTCGTCATAGCTTTAGATTAATTGCATCAGACTGCAAGAGGCAGGATATTATGAGTAGGCTTGCGACGATGGATTATATGTGTAATGTATATATTATATTCTTATATATATCACATATAAATATGTATGAATGTGTCTACATGTGTGTGTGTATTTTATATTTTCACCACACCCATTTTCCCATTGATTGTGGCTACATCAGGGTACAACAGTAGTTTCTCAGCCACTCGATATATATATATATATATATATATATATATATATATATATATATATATATATATATATAGTCGCATGCCAGCCACTATGTATCTCGTTGGGTCTAAAGGTTAAGGTTTCAAATGATTGACTAGGTCAATGAGTTGGCTCAATTAGGGTGCCTTTGCAACAGGATAACAGAATCAGTGACCACATAGGACCAACAAAAGAGGATGACAGCGAACAGAATGTGGTCAACTTAGCACTGTGAAAGATATACTAACTACCGAAATTTGGTTCAAAAGAAAACACTATCCCTCCACTCAAATTAAGTATAATTTCACTGAAATGCCGGGAATATTACAGGGCTGCTATTGAACCATTTTGGCACTGTAGGCTTTATTAAGCAGGGTTACAAACAGTAACTAGTGCCAGGTATGATGTATTAACTAAAATAGCTAGAACTAAATCTAAAGTTAACACAGAGTAAAACAGGATTTCCTTTGACGGGTCTGACACAGAACAGTGAGAGACAAAGTAACACTCACACAACAGCTTCTACGATCACTTTTCGTTTGTAATTGTTCCTGTTTAACACTGTTGAATAACAAATAGGTAGACACAACATTACTGCCGGTACATCTGATATGTCAGTGGACTTGACGTTCATTATAGTGTGAGCCAATGAGGATGAAGCCCGAGGAAGCTAGTATCAGTTTTTGCTGCCAATGAACGGAGTAAGTAGGGTGTGACTGGATAGGCTGATTCCACAAGGCTGATGATAGGAGGTGTTGGCTGTGGTGGTGAGTTTGGGAATCCTCTGGATTTTGAGTCCATTAGGGAAGGTCTCGTAGGCTTGTAGCTTAAGACAAGGCACTGGGCCGGATGAGTCTCTTATCAACTCGAAAGGTTGACAGCTGAGTCCAAGTGATAGCTGTGGCATAGGTCTATCGTGACTAGAACCTGCTTCCAAGTGTATGGCTATCTACTGTACTCAGCTTTCTACTCTGCTTGTCTGTAGGATCCTACTGAACTCAGCTTCCTACTGTGCTTGTCTGTAGGAACCTACTGTACTCAGCCTCCTAGTGTATTGATTTGTAAGGGTGCTCCTGGGCCCTTATATCCCCGTCTGCGGCTGCCATCTTGTATGTTTTCGATTGGCGGTTTCCACTATTTCTTCATCAAGGGAGGATCCTTCAATTCCCACATGGAATACTGGAAGATAACAATATTTCGACAGAAATGATTGTCTCAAAGGAACAACAATGAAAGGGGCATCACTGAGAAGAGAGAGGTTAAGAGTGGGCAGGGTTACTATTGTCAAACTCATCCTTTTTGGCCAGTGAGGCGTTGGTCGAGAATACCGGGCATTTTCCCCACTGTTGCCACGTCTACCCAGGTACTTCCGCCCCACCCCTTTATTTCTCTCTTTCTCTCTCTCTCTTAGACTGATCTTTGTTATTTTGTCTTTGTTTCTACACCACCATGGAAGTAAAAGTCAAGGCGCATTTTTTCTTTATAGAGGTCTCCCCAGTAGACCTAATCCTCTCCATGCTGTTTAATCAGGAGATTCGTCGTTTGAGCTGTCCTCGGTGTTAATGACGAATGACTATAAATCACTCAACTGTTATATCTTGCTTTGCATCTTGTTCTTGAAGTTTCTCAGCATGTTTTCTTGCCCACTTCCAGTTTTCCGCTGTCAGTGTTTAAAGCATCTTTGACTAAATGCTTAAGTTTAGCAATTTTGAATGTATTTCTCTTGGATATGTAAGTTTTTACTTGTGCCCATATAAGCTCTATCGGGTTGTATTGACAGCGGTATGGAGGTAGTCGTACAACTTTATGTCCTGCTTCTGAAGCAAGCGTGTCAATCACGTAAGTTTTCCTCCCATTATTCATTTTTTTGCGAGTTCAGAGAGCTCCACTTTCAGCATGTCGTCACGTAGATGTGCACCCTTCTTAATAAGCCAGTCCTTTATTGCTTCCTTTCTCCAAGATTTTGTTGGGTTTTTTTCAAGCACCATCGAGTGGTATGATGCATTGTCCATCACAATTACAGACTTCGGGGGGATGTTGGGTAACAACTGGGTTTTAAACCATTGCTCGAAAACTGCAGCATTCATCTGCTTGTGATAATCACCATCATTTTTTGCTTGGAAAAATAATTCAGCATTCTCGACAAAGCCTTCTTTCGTACCTGAATGAAGAATGATGAGGCGATTTCCTTTTCCCGTAGGCGGCTTTACTCCTGTTGCTTGTTTGGAGGCCGTGTCAGTCCAACACTTTCCAACAGTGTAATTTTGATTGACCAGGTTTGTCAAGAAAAAATAAGTTTTCAAAGGATATCTGACTTGCCAACATCTCTCAAAAAATCTTGTGCGAGCAAGAGCAAACATCCATTTCGTTCCAAAGGAACTTACGGCCATCAACTTGAGAAAATCGGAAGCCAATCTGCAACAGGACTCTTTGAAGTGATTCAACGCTACCTTTGTAAGATATTTTCTCCTTCAGCTCTTCCGTGACTTTGTTGAAAGTAGGGATTTCACTTCTCTCGTAAAATGCCAATACAGTTCTTCTTAGGATGCACTTATCAAAGTCATCAAAATTAGTAACCGTTGCACGCTGAGTTTTTGTTGGTGAATGGAAGACAGGTTTCTTGTGTTCAGCTTCTAACCACCATTCTTGGTTTGCTTTGCTGCAAATCCTTCTGGCTGTCTGAGCAAGGGATTGAGTGAATGGTAACAAAGGTGCACTGCTGGCCTTTTCATCTAAAAAGTACCGATTTACATTGTAAATTATTTCCTTTGCTTGACTATGAAGGCGGGGGCAGCGAGGAGTGGGAGATGTATCCATGTTGAGTCAGTGACTCAGTGACACGGAATGACCTTCAGTGTCCGGAGACGGAGAGAGGTGGCCACAGAGCAAAATAACAGTACAGTGGTGTTGTCAAATCTCAGGAAAACATTTTTAATAATATCAATTCCCCCATCAAAAACTTAGTCATTCTTAAACAAATAAAGTTTTATTATAAGACAGAGTAATTACCATACATTTAGTTAGTATAAAAAATATCAGACACATTTCTTCATCACTGTCGTGGCGTATTTATAGAATTGTGGCAACTGTGCAGAAAATCCAGGCCTACTGCGACCAACGCCCCATTGGCCAAAAAGGATGAGTTTGACTATAGGTGTGAGAGGGTTAGGGTCAGGTCAAACTTCACGGCCTGGGACATGGTCGAGAGGGTCCTCCAGGGAAATTGACACAATATTGGAAGGAGAAGTGTGAAGATTAAGGCTTATCCTTTTTTCCCACGAGGGCATATGCAGGTGGCCAGCTAGTTTTTGTGGTGTGAAGCACTAATGACACTTGGAGGTCATTAAAGATGATTGTACAGAATGGGATAGGGCATTGAACAATAGACTTAAGGAAGGTGATTATATGTAATTGGATAGGGAACTGAACAATAAACTGAAGGGAAGGACATCGCTTGGAATGTCTGAAGGACTTGTTAATGGCGATGCAGGTGTTCTCAAAGGAATGTCGCTGCTAACCCAAGAATCCTCTGGGAATTCCCCCAGAGTGTCGCACTATTGTATGCACAGTGTCTTGGAATGAAATTTTAAGGCTACGAAGGGGACATTAAGGGAAACAAAGATAAGCTTGGCTTATTTTGCACTAAGCTGTGTGTAGGAACCTACTGTACTCAGCTTCCTATTGTACTGATTTGTAAGGGCGTTCCTGGGCCCTTATATCCCTGTCTGCGGCCACCATCTTGGATGTTTTCCATCGGTGGTTGCCATGGTTATTTCGTTAAGGGAGGATCCTAAAATCCTCTCAGCTATGCTGGAAGAGAACATATCTCAACAGAAATGTTTCAAAGGAAGGGGTATTGCTGAGGAGAGAGAGGTTGAGAGTGGGCAGAGTTACTAGGTGCAAACGGGTTAGGGTCAGGTCAAAGTTCAATGGCTCGTGACAGGGTCGAGAAGGTCCCCAGGGAAATGACACAATAATGGAAGGAGAGGTTTAAAGATTAAGGCTTGTTTTTTTTTCCCATAAGTGTCATAACTGAATGCAGGTGGCCATCTAGTTTGGGGGGCATGAAGCACTAATGACAGCTGGAGGTTATTAACAGTAATTATATGGAATTGGATAGGAAATTGAACAAGAGTCTGAAGGGACGGACATCGCTTGGATTGTTTGAAGGACTTGTTAATGGCAATGCAAGTGTCCCCTCAAAGGGAATGGCGCTGCTAATTTGAGAATCCTCTGGGTATTCGACCAGTGTCACGATATTTTATTGACAGTGTCATAGAAGAAAAATTTAAGGCTACAAAGTGGAAGTTGAGGGAGAGAAAGTTAAGTTGGGCTTATTTTGACACTAAGCTGATTTATAATGACTCTTTAGAGCCCGTTCTTATCTGAAGATAAAAACAGCTCCAAGAAAAGCACCTTAATTTTTTGTACTGATAAGTAACCCTCATATTTTGCTTTGTCTTACTTTACATGGTCATTTGGTTGGAGAAAATTTAATGAAGTTGAAAATGAAGTGTCATGAAGTGACACATGCAACAATATATATATATATATATATATATATATATATATATATATAAATATATATATATATATATATATTTATATATGTATGTCTGATATTATGTATGTATGTATGTATGTATGTATGAATATTTTAATGCGAATGAAAGAGGACTGGTGGTAGACGTTAAAATTAATCTTAATAAATGTGGAGACTATGAAGGTGGACTGGATGGATAGAATGGACGATTGTTTTCTGAAAAAAGTGCACAATTGGAATGTTACAGGAACAGTCTGAGTGAAATCAAGAAAGCAGCGTCTAGACAGCTTGAAAGAAGTGTTTAAATTGAATGACCTTAATTTCTAAGAAGCCTGAGAGAGTATGAAAGGTATAGATTGTGTGGCGCCGCCTGTTGAGTGGGGTCTAGCTGAGCATTCCGTACAATTATTAGAAATAAAGGCATAATTTGGATCGCTTTAGCAGCTCGCAGTGCATAAGGTCAGGGATCCACATTAAGTATTTAAGATACATTAAGGGCAACTTCTTAGTTTTGTGCAGTATACTTCAGAATTTCAATACTCGTATGAGTCATCTTTAGCCGTTTGATCATGGGTTTGTTTGAGTGAGAGAGAAAGAACGATAATTATCTGGATTATCTGGACTTCAGCGGCGAGAAAGAACGAAGATAGAGAGAGAGAGAGAGAGAGAGAGAGAGAGAGAGAACAGCTGCGTGAAATGTAGCCACAAACTTTACCATTGCATATCATTATTATAACCAAAGCTATGTTTAGTAGGCCAACTAACGCCTTATGCCAACACCACCCACCATAAAGTGCCCACCCACGCCATCCTTCAGGCATCAGTGACCATGTCATGACCCTGCTGTCTGGTTCTCACCAGACTGGGCGTTGGTTTGTGGCATAGGAAAGGGGGAGGGGGGGGGGCAAGGTTGTTTACCCGTCAGTCATCGCCACGCAGATACTACTTAACACCAACTTGATACCAGAGTTCTCTCTCTCTCTCTCTCTCTCTCTCTCTCTCTCTCTCTCTGGAGCCGCTTGTCCTCCCTTATCGATACAATCTCTCTCTCTCTCTCTCTCTCTCTCTCTCTCTCTCTCTCTCTCTCTGTCATGCACAGATGTTTAAGTCGGAAAGTGAGTCGCACTGAAATGGTGTTCCTACTTTACTTGTTATCTGAATCGACATTAGTTTTAAAACAGATTATCGCACATGTACTTGTTTTGAATTCATGTTGAGCAGCAACTGCTGTAATGATAATGAAACTAGGACTGTAAGTGGCAGTTGTTTTCTTTCATCCGTAACATCTTTGTTTTTAATATAGCACTTTGAACTATTTTCACGCCATTTTTAATGTTCGAATTATTGAACTTGGTTACGCTACGGTACTGAATATTTTGGCATTTTTTTAGGGCTATTGCATTCAAACACCAAACAAATTAATTGAGAAAGCTTGATATGGCTGCGCCATTCCTCACCCTTGCTGGCTCTCCGGTCCCAAATCGACAAGAAGGTTTTGGGAATACTATAAGTTACCTGATACCATTGTATTTTATTAATGCTAAAAACGTCCAGTACCACAACTGGTCATTATAATCAATATTTGTTATTAACACAGCTATTACGGACCCCCTTTTTCATAATGCTAATTTATTTGTATATAGCTGAGTTGAAATAAATTATTATTTATTATTTATTATTTTATTTATTAATTGATTATTATTATTATTATTATTTATTATTTTGGTTTTGTTTTTTGCTCTAGTCACAGTTCCTCATCCAACTTCGACTGGGGGTGGTATTTATACTGTGGGGTTCCGGTTTGGCATCCTCGCCTCCTTAGGAGTCCCATCACTTTTCTTTACCTATGTGCGCCGTTTCGAGGATTCCAGCTCTTCTGCATGAGTCCTGGTAGCTACTTCAGAGGGCCCTCTAGTTGTATTTATCTTAGATTCCTTTTCAGGGATCTTGGGGATCGTGCCTAGTGTTCCTATGATTATGGGGGTACAATTTCCCCTGGCCATATCCCATATTCCTTCTTATTTTCTATTTTCAGGGTCTTATACATATTCATTTGTTCCCCTCTCTTTCTCTTCAACTCTTGTGTCCCATGGTATTTGCGACATCGAATGAGCGATACTGTTTCTTTCTTTGATTTTGTCAAGTCCAACGCCACGTCCTGGTCTATTTGCAACACGTAATCACCCTATCTTGTTCTGATACCATAGGTCCCAGAGGATCTTTGCCACCTATATTACTGCAATGGTTAGCTGTATGGTTTTCTTTGCCACAGGTTCCAGTGGAGGGGCTTTTGCCACTGGAATCATGCCCTGGTTTTTGTACTGGTTTCTGAGCAAATGCCCGGACATTCGTTTGCGATATTGGTTTTATGGTTTCATTTTTTCTTAGTTGCACTTCCTACATATGGGTAGAAATGTTTATTTCCATCTATCGTTCTCTGAATCATATCCTGGTTCTTAGGGCCTGATCTTTGTGGCTGTTTGAATCATTCCGCACCTTTTTCCTTCTTGAGCTCTCCCCTATGTAGCCATTGCCATGTGTCAATCGGGCTGGCTAGTTTTGCTTTAGTCTGTGGGTCATAGGTATTGTCCCGTGCATTGGTTTTGTTTGTGCTAGTCCTTCCTGTTCTTGTTTGTCATTCTCCTGTACTCACCTTTATTTTATTTCCTGGGTCCTTCGTCTACTTTTATCAGTCCTACCTTCTTCCCATGCACTCTTTTGAGCAAGCCACTCGTCTTCACTGCTTTTCAGATATTGTCCCAGTGCTCTGTTCTCGATGTTGACAGCAGTCCTCTTATACTTAGTAGTCCTCTATCCCGTCCTTCTTTCGTGTTTGTATAGTCCTGTCCGTATTGTTTTGTCTCGTTGGGTGTAGTGCTTTGTGTATTTGTTATGTTTTTCCTAGTTTTTCGTGGTGGGCTATATTATTTTTATTATTAAAACTGAAAATCGAAGAGGGAATACGTATAGAAAAGAGCACTGAACCACTGTATTGAGCCTACCCAGTAATTTTATAACATGTGCATAGATATGTCATTTACTTTCCTGACCTATAAACCGATATAACCCTTTATTTAGTAGCGGCACTGAGTCTATTCTGTTAAATAAGCTGATCTAAAAAATGGTGTAATCTTTATCGTCATTCCAACTGCCCAAATTTTCTTTGGCACAAGAGAACAGATGATAAAAGTTGCTGAGAAACTGTGATTGAAAAGAAAGCAGCAAGAATGGAAATGTCGAAAAGAAGTTGAAAGTAACAAATGAATACACGTACACAAACAGCTGAACGTAAACGAATAATAGGTCAGTACTTGTTTGTTAATAAATTTACGGCAAATGGAAAGAAAGAGTGACAGTAGGATCTGTCTGGGCAGTGAAACGTCATGCTACATTGACAGATCGGTATTGAACGTTTATAACGCTATTGAAATAATAATAATAATAATAATAAGAAAATAAGATGGATAGTGGGATACTGCCATTGGAAAATTTGGGAAATTTTATCCTATAATCATAGGGAACACTAGGCACGAATCCCAAGATCCCCTAGAAAAGAAATCTGGAAAAAACGAGAGGCTGAAAATAGGTTTTTCAGGCTTCCATGCAGATAAAGAGTGTGTTCGCCTGAGAAACAGCGCACATATTAAGAAAAGTGATGACTCCTAGGAAGGGGCAGGATGCAACGACGGAACCCCCACACTGTAAATACCCACCCAAGTCGAATTGGAGGGGATTGTGAATAGACGCAAAAAACCCAAAAAGAAAAAATTTAATAATAATATTGGTAAGTAACCCTTCATTTAAGCCATATTTTTATTGAGAAATTAAGTTGCTGCTCTAACAGTGGCCATTCAGCTGGAAAGTAATCTTGTGTTCTTTTTTATAATCTTGTGATGTCTTTTTCTTCTTTTGGAAGGCTGAAGATAAGATGTCCTAATTCCTCTGCTGCTTCCTCTGCCATTACTTTTAAGCTTACTGGCATTGTAGCAGCAATTAAATTCAATAAAATAATAATAATAATGATAATAATAAAAATTCTTGGTCTCCTGCTTGATTGCATTTTCACTTTTGAGATTCATGTCCGATACAACTCTTCTCCAATTACGGAAAAATTGATGTCTTGACAAATGTCTTTCGTGATTTGTGGAACTCTGTCTATTCTGAGGAAATGGTGTTATTTCTTTAATCTGCCGTGTTTTGAATATTATTCCCCGCTTGGTCGTCAGCAGCTGGCTGATCTTATCTGAAAGTAACGGGATGAAAAGTTACGTTCTATTACGCTCCCTGTTCAAAAACTTAGTTTTAATTGCTGTCACCGTCGTTCGTTGAACTCTCTGTGTGCGCTTCTGAAATCTTTTTTATAATTCTTATCATCGTTTCCACTGAATCTTCCCGACTGTGCCATCCCCACACCGTTAGTTTTATTTTTCGTTTCTTATGCACAATCCTTACCCAAACGGCCAACCGCCACCCCCCCACTTTTTTTTTTTTTTTTTTTTTTTTTTTTTTTTTGAAGGCGGAATACAAGGAGTTTTTCTTAAAAGATTTTTTGCTAGCTGGGACTAAATTATGTAATGACCTTAGTCACCGAGTTGAATCATTGAAGCTCCAGACGTTCAGAGGGTACAAATTCGTCTTTGTTGAGCAGGCTCGCATGAGTCTCATTTCCTAGTATATTCATTCGTTTTCATTTGTTATTTCTTGTACGTGGCTTATTTTTTTACTTCTGTTTATATTGCTTTTTCTCTATTGGGCTGATTTCCATATGGGGCTTTTGGACTTGTGACATTCTGCTTTTGCAATTAGAGTTGCAGCTTGGCTGGTAATTATAGTGATAATGATAACATTTCATTATGCGTTATTTATGTTTTGACTTTTTTTTATGTATGAAATAATCTTTTTCCTTTTCAAAATATTACTGCAGCATCATTAACGCCTTCTTATTATCTACAGTTGAAATGCCAATGCTTTAAATAATATTTTTATATATTTCTGTTTTCATTTCATTGTTCCTTTTACTTGTATATTCCCATTTTTCTTCTCTCAGGGAAGATATATTTCAAAATGTTTGAAATGATCATTTGACTAAACTACTCCTGTCGTTCTATTCGATAATCTTTGTAGGAATATATTTTTTTTGTCTCGGGCTTTATTTAAGAGTGTAATAGTGTAATATGTTGAAGTTGTTTTTACTAAAACACAAACACTGGCAACTATGGAAGCAGTGTTAACCAGTATTCGGATTTTAATAACACGATGAACTAATTCTTTGCGAACTGAATATATATATATATATATATATATATATATATATATATATATATATATATATATATATATATATATAGTTGCCAATATTTCTGTTCTGGTAGAAAACAACATATTACACACATAAATGAAGCCTTAGGCAAAGGATTATTCCCACAAAGATTATCAATTAGAACTGCAAGAGAACGTTTTTTGATATTTAAAGTAATAGTCTAATAGTTCAGTCAAATTATCATTTCAAATATTTTTAGATATATCTTAGCTGAGAGAAGAAAAATAGGAATATACAGGTAAAAAGAACAATGAAATAAAAAAAAAAACTATAATTCAAAACATTGGGATTTTGATTGCATATAAATGTATATTATAATATATTGAAAACTTACAGGAATGCATAATGATCAAGTGCAAAATACCGTAAGGAAGAATGATACAGGGTATGGTTCTGACCAAGTTTCTTAAATCGGAAATTTTCCAAGGGACTGGTGCATAGTAGATGAAATTCTAGCCATACAGTATAGTATATGCTAGGAAGAAAGCACAGTATGTGTAAACATGCAGACAGTTTGAAAATGCTGTTGATACCTACGAAGGAACAGAAGAGGGGTCATGAATCGAGTATGGAATGGTAGATGATACTTTACTAATTGAGAATAGTGAAGAGAATGATACCTCACTAATTGAGAATAGTGAAGAGAATGATACTTTACTAATTGAGAATAGTGAAGAGAATGATACCATCACTAATTGAGAATAGTGAAGAAAATGATACTTACTAATTGAGAATAGTGAAGAGAATGATACCTTACTAATTGAGAATAGTGAAGAGAATGATACCTCACTAATTGAGAATAGTGAAGAGAATGATACCTTACTAATTGAGAATAGTGAAGAGAATGATACCTCACTAATTGAGAATAGTGAAGAGAATGATACTCACTAATTGAGAATAGTGAAGAGAATGATACCTTAATAATTGAGAATAGTGAAGAGAATGATACCTCACTAATTGAGAATAGTGAAGAGAATGATACCTTACTAATTGAGAATAGTGAAGAGAATGATACCTTACTAATTGAGAATAGTGAAGAAAATGATACCTTACTAATTGAGAATAGTGAAGAGAATGATACTTTACTAATTGAGAATATGAGAAAATGATACCTCACTAATGGAGAATAGTGAAGAAAATGATACCTCACTAATGGGAATTGTAAAGAGAATGATACTTTACTAATTGAGAATAGCCAGAGAATTATACTCACTACCTGCGAATAGTGAAGAAAATGATACCTCATTAATTGAGAATAGTTTAGAGAATGATACCTCACTAATGGAGAATAGTGAAGAGAATGATACCTCACTAATGGGGAATAGTGAAGAGAATGATATTTACTAATTGAGAATAGTGAAGAGAATGATACCTCACTAATTGAGAATAGTGAAGAGAATGATACCTCACTAATTGAGAATAGTGAAGAGAATGATACTTTACTAATTGAGAATAGTGAAGAGAATGATACCTCACTAATTGAGAATAGTGAAGAGAATGATACCTCACTAATTGAGAATAGTGAAGAGAATGATACCTCACTAATTGAGAATAGTGAATAGAATGATACTTCACTAACTGAGAATAGTGAGAAATGATACCTGACTAACTGAGAATAGTGAAGAGAATGATACCTTACTAATTGAGTATAGTGAATAGAATGATACTTCACTAACTGAGAATAGTGAAGAAAAATGATACCTGCTAACTGAGAATAATGAAGTGAATGATACTTTACTAATTGAGAATAGTGAAGAGAATGATACTTCACTAATTGAGAATAATGAAGAGAATGATACCTTACTAATTGAGAATAGTGAAGAGAATGATACATCACTAATTGAGAATAATGATGAGAAACGCCGGAGATGAATAATAGTTTTGAAAAATGATAGCAAGACTCGGAAGTTGAGAGTGAATATAGGCAAAAGTTAGGTTATGAAGTTGTGCTGGTGAAACCAGCAAGATGAAGTAGTGATTGTTGATAAGGCTGTTGGAAGAATGAGATTAGTGGATTCATACAGAATCTGGGTAGAATATATGTGATGATTTCAGGATAAGAGAAGAGGTGACTTACATTACACAATATGTGCAACAAGGGACAAAGCAGGATGTGTGCAGAAGGTTATGAGGTTCGTTTGGAGAGTTTATGGATGCCAAGGTTAGAAATTTAGGAGGAGATTGTTGAGCCATCTGTCTTGTATAGAAGTGAAGAATGGATGTTGAATGCGAATGGAAGAAATTGAAAGTTTTATAGATGATATTTTACCGAATGAATATGGCGTACGAGGGAATGAAAGAGACAGAGAAGGGAGACCTTTCAAAGGAGAGGCAAATTTCGGTCATATGCTAGGATTGGAGGATGACTGGCTAGTGAAAAGAATATGCAATTTGGAAGTCTATGGAGGAGGCATAGAAGTGCTTAGAGATAAAGGTGAATGTGCAATGTGCGATGGGAAGTTTGATAAGCTAGCTGCTGATGAAGTGACTTTGGTTTTAGACATTTTCTACACTTGGAGCTCAGTCGTAATTCAGATACGACCTATTGCTTTTCTTTTCTTGGGGGCCACCCACTGTTGTGGGACACACACACACAGATATATATATATATATATATATATATATATAATATATATATATATATATATATATAAATATACATACACGTGCAACATGTCAAAATAGCTGGCATAATTTGACTTAGTATCCAGTTCATTATGAGGAAATTGCCATAACACGAAAAAGTGGAATGGCAATTCGTACCTGATTGGCATAGTATCTTTAAATCAATTCATCCTTCGGACAGTGGATACATAGCTTGATCCGTCATCAAGGTGTGCTTCAGTCTTATTTTTTTTAAAAAAGGGATTTGTGTTGTGTGGTTGACTTAGAGAAAATGAACGGTTTGCCCGTCATGTCGGTCCTTGCATTGAATGTTTCGTCATTCTGTGCATATCACAAATTTAACTAACAGTGTTGAATATGTGTAACCACGGGCAATGTCCTAGTGCCTTGTGGCAATGTACGTTTGATGATAAAAATTCCATTGACTAAGGCCGGCGGGGAATAATAATAACAATAATAGCAACAGTGCTTATGGTCAACTTTACTGAAAAGTAATATTTCCATCGTTCAGTTCCCTTTGTTTATAGTTATACCGAACGCAACGGTGCTCAGCACAGCAGAAACAAATTCCTCTGATTCCAAGTTGGCAGAGCTCGGAATCGAACTCGGGACTTGCCGAATCGGTAGGCGAACATGTAAACCACTCGTCCAACTTAATGAAAAGTAATATTTCCTACGTTCAGTTCCCTTTGTGAAAAGCTATAATTTTATAGTTATACAGAACGCAACGGTGCTCAGCACAGCAGAAACAAAATAAGCCTGCACTCCCATACTCATTTTAAGAAGAAAGTCGTTGGAAAGGAATCGGTTGGTAGTAGATTAGTTGGAAAGGGTGGAAGTGCCATAAGACCACTTGGAAGGAATGTGAGTAAGGATAGACTTTTGGTAGTCTTTGAATGGGTAGATGACTGGGGAGGGATGGAGGGAGGAGCAGATCACTGGCACGGAAGGAACAGATGTGGATTTCTGGAAGGGTTGGAGGTGGGGAAGCTGATGAAGGATGGGTGGAGGTGACGATGAATTACTGAGGGAAGCGGGAATAGGTGGTGGGTTGCTGAGGAGTGTGCAATAAGGTGTAGAGTGATGGGGAGGAAATGGTTAAGGGTGTCATTTACTTTTGAGGGTAGTATGATGAGTAGAATACTTGTGGTTAATGGAAATAGGCATAGAATGCTTGAAAGGGAAGGGTTCAGTGACAATTAGCAGGAGGCGGTAGTTAATATCGCCCTTAACTCTATTGCAAAGAACTGAAGATGAACGAACGACGGCGACAACAATTAAAACACAGTTCTGGAACAGGCGATGTAATAGAACTTAACTTTTCATCCCGTTACTTTCAGATAAGTTCAGTTGCTGACAACCAAACCGGGGAGTAATATTCGAAACACAGCAAAATAAAGGAATAACAACATTTCCTCAGAATAGATAGGTTCCACAAATCTTGAAAGACATTTGTCAAGATATCAGTTTTCGCATAATTGAAGAAGAGTTGTATCAGACATATATCTCAAAAGTGAAAATTCAGTCAAGCATGATACCTAGAATTTATTATTATTATTATTTATTATTATTATATTATTAAAAGATTCTCATAGTAGCACGAGTCTGGAAATGGAGGAACAGATCCACAGTTCTGTAGCATATGTACATACACATATCTGTGCATTTGTTTCTCCATTATTATTATTATTATTATTATTATTATTATTATTATTATTATTATTACTATTATTATTATTATTATTATTATTATTATTTTTCAATAGCGTTATGAACCCTCAAAACCGTTCTGTCAGTGTAGCTTGACTTTACATTGCCTAGCCAGGAGATCTTACCATGGTCTTAGACCATGCATCCTACTATCACTACAGAAACAAGGAAACGGTGCTGCAGCTCTACACGCAATAGTTAGACCTCAACTTGAATATGCAGTAAAGGACATAAATTGATTAGAAGGGGTACAAGCAAGAGCCACACAGTTAATTACATCCATCAGGCAAATAGGTTACCGAAGACGACCAGAGAGCCTGAACATATATGGCTTGGAAAGACGACGATTGCGATGACAACTAATAGAAACATTTAAAATACTGAAAGGCCTAACAATAGTAGGCAGTAACCTATTTACCTTAAACGAAAACCAGACAAGAAATATGGGATGGAAACTAGAGCTGAATAGATACAACACATCCCATTATGGGAACTTCTTTACATACAAGATATGTGACACATGTAATAAACTGCCACCAGTATGTTGTAAACAGCAACAATATGGAAGAGTTTAAAAGAAAGCTAGACAAAATCATTAGGACACGGAGAATGAACAGTCAAATCTGCTCCTACAGATAAGTGAGCACACGATGTCTCCTCGGATGGACTAACTAGTCTTTGGGATATCCTAATCCTTGTAACTCCGTGTAACTCTTTCCTTTCATTTGCCGTAAATCTATGAAACAGCTTTCTCGGTGGTGTTTTGCAGATGGAGAGGGCGGAGGACGTGACGACTTGGAAATGGGCGGCGGAAGAAGAGGATGGTGAAGTTAAGCCAGCTTAATACTTCAGCCACAACATCTTCCCCTCCGTCCTCTATTAATGCTCTTATTGGATCTCCCTTCTCTTTATCTTCTTACTTTGCTTCCTTTTGCTTAGCGTCCAGACCTTCAAACAGAGCTCTCTCTCTCTCTCTCTCTCTCTCTCTCTCTCTCTCTCTCTCTCTGCGTAATCGTAACACTGCGCATAATAGAGGATAGTTTTCATGTCATCAGTTGACAAATGAAGAATATAAAAAAAGGCTGTCAGTCAAATGGTAATAAATATAAAATCTATTCATCTTGACTGATTTTTCACCGACAATAAAGAAAATAAAACCAAAATCTGCTGTCATAAAAGAAATTATCCGTTCAAAAAGGTTAAACGTAAAATTATTTCTTTGATGACATAGGGAAACATCCGAAATTTTTAGAAAATGTTGACAATAGTAAGGAAATAGGTTTTCATGAAAACTCAGGGCTCTCTTGGTTTACACTCACAATTCCAGTTCTGATTTTCCCTTAGGAGGTTTATCACACCAATTTGCAAGCATAACGGCAAGATTGAAAATTAAGAGCTATTGTTGTGATGGTATCCATACAAGATTTTTTTTATTCCGCATTATTTTTAACCTTCAATCAGTGTGTGTGTCTCTCTCTCTCTCTCTCTCTCTCTCTCTCTCTCTCTCTGAGGAGAGATGAAGCAAAGGTACCGAAATATGAGGCAAGATAGAGTTTCTGTTGCAACTGTGGCAAACCGGGTTATCTTTAATGCCAGTTCTTGAGACCATCGATGTAGATGAGGCAGAACAAGACAGAAAAAATCTGAACATTATGATGGAAGGGAAATCGAGAAATCCATTGGATTGGTTGTCGTAATCGATAGCTAAGTAAATCTTTTTAAGGAAATAGATTTGTACTTAGTGTAGCTATTCTGTGGCCTTATTAAGAGTAGTTCCTGTTTGGGAAGGCACACATACGTGCACATATTGCCAATCTTTCGCTTATTATAAGTCACGCATTCTCTCTAATTTAGACCAAAAACCTATTTTCTCTCTCTCTCTCTCTCTCTCTCTCTCTCTCTCTCTCTTCTACTTACCATCTTGCCATTTTCTCTCTATCTGGTAACATCTACGCAGAAGTGCAAATTCTCCACAGCCTCATTTCACAACCATTTCAACCTGTCAGATAGCCAACAAGGCCTTTCCTTCCTACAATCTACAAATTAACCATTAACTTCATCAGAGGGAGACTTTAGAGCAGATTGCAGGTTTTTATTCTCCCTCTTTATCTTTAGGAACGATCTCTAACCCCACCAAAGTGAGAATCTAAAAAAAAAAAAAAAAAAAAGAAATGGGTAGTTTTCGAGTGACGTGGGTCGTAAAACCCAGACATCAATCAGGCTCTACCTTAAAAATGGCCGATATCACCGGACAGAGAGAGAAATGTGCTCGACATCTGCTCTTTCATAGTTGGGGATATTGTGTCATTCAAGGAGCGTTAGGCACATCTCATTCGTGGCCTGTTTGGTGGCTGGTCCTGTGTGGCACATGCTGAGGAGGGTTTTTCCTTAAGAGTAAAAAGAGAAAGTTATTCCATTTTTTCTCATTTAGAGATTTCATCGCACAGTCAAGCTCAAACATCATAGCTAAGATCAAAATTTCAAAGATGCCCCTCTCTCTCTCTGTGTACTCACACACACACACACACACACACACACACACACAACCATATATATATTATATTATATATATATATATATATATATATATATATATATATATATAAATAGCACCCCCCTTTTAACAAAACTACAGAAATTCAACAATTCTTACCTGTGGCAGCAGGCAGCGCCCTCTATCTGCAAGCATGTCACTAGGCTTAATATTAAGCTCACATAAAGCACGCAAATAACAAAAAACTTTATTACCCCAAAGCAGATGAACATAAAACAAAAAGAGCAAAATTGAAGAAGTCATAGTGATAAAAACCCAAGTCTGCCCCGACATAAAAAACTATTAAGTTCATTTGATTCCACTAATTACGTTTGGTCAACATAACACATACGCTAAAGGGGTCCCCCCCAGCATATATAAGAATATACAATATATTATATATATATTATATATTATATATATATATTATATATGTATTATAATTATATATATGATATATATATATATATATATATATATATATATATATATATATATTATGATATATATAAAGCTATATATATATATATATATAGATATATATTAATATATATTATACTACATATAAATAAAGTTTAATTACCACGGAGGAAAATGAAAAACGAATATATATGTATATATATATATATATATATATATATATATATATATATATTGTAAGAATTCAACTTGAAAGCCACCGAAAGATACTGCGACTTTGCTTCCAAACAAAGATACTGAACATAATTCTGAAAACAGTCCATTTTCCTTCTTGATACGGCCATTCTGTTCTGCGAAAGTTTGCTAACCAAGTTAATGGCTTGACTCTGAAGGGTCTTTTTCTCTTATCATAAGCTGGAACTCGAATGCACGTCAAGTTTTTTATAAGGAGTAATGAGCGAGCTAATCTTGATTTTTGCCCATAAAAAGGGTTTAATGCTGCTCCTTCTACACAAAGTTTAATAATGGATATCTCAGCCTTTTATAATATTAATACTAATAACAAAAGGAGGCACAATTCAGTAGCAAAAGCGCCCTTCACTGGAGCCTGTGCAAGAAGCATCAGCTACCTTGTGGTACTACGAGCACCACCCTGCGGGAGTGATAGAAAACGATCGTCTGTGACTATGGTATCAGAACAGATAGGGTGATACGTGCAAATAGTCCAGACGTGGCGTTGATTGACAAAACGAAGAAGAAAGTATCACTAATTGATTTCGCAATACCATGGGATACCAGAGTAGAAGATAAAGAGAGAGAAAACAATAGGATTGTTAAGTATCAAAATCTGAAAAAAGAAATAAGAATGATATATATGGCATATGCCAGTGGAAATTGTACCCATAATCAAAGGAGGCAGGATGCAACCCGGAACCTCACACCATAAAAAACACCCAGTCGAAGAGAATGCCTGATAAAAAAATAAATAAATAAATAAATAATTAAATAAATGATAATAATAATAATGTTGAAGAAATCCACAAGCGTGTAAATGTAAATAATATATTATAAATATATACACAAAACAAGAAATTTCGAGAATCTGCTCGATTCTCGAAAGTAAATATATATAATATATATATATATATATATATATATATATATATATATATATATATATATATATTTACATTTACACCACTTTGGATTTTGGTGACATGCTATTATGAGATTTTATGAATAATAATAATAATAATAATAATAATAATAATAATAATGATAATAATAATAAAAGTCTAGTTGTTGGCGATGTTGCATTCCCAATAACCATGGAGCAGAATCGTGCCAGGCAACAATCTTTGTGGCATAATTCATAAAACTATCCAAATCGGCACTAAAACTCCAAATATCAGTCGCGAGGCTTTTACATCCCAGGCAGCTGGCATGAATTTTGCAATCTCTCTTGCCAATTTCTTCAAAGGGTGTTCAGTGTTGCATAAAAAGAATGTAAAAATCAAATGTAAAGAAATATAAAGACGAACGAAAATACGGGAAAATGAGTGATATGTAAATTCACATCACGAGCGTGGCGTATAAGTTGCATACTTAATTTTATCTGGGGAATAATATCGCTTATGCTAAAGGTTTAACTTTATGGCTGAATACGGGAAAGGATTCCGAGGGATTGATGAGAGGGAAAACTGTCCTTTTTGACATGGGGGGAAAAACTCCTAAAAGATATTACAAGATATTGTATTGGGTCATACAAGCCTACTTACTTAGAAAATTTTAATGACGTGTTTACTGATATAACCAGTCATGTGGCACACGGGTTGACACAGGAAGATGAACGTGGATTTAGACAAGACACTGATTTGTAAATTCCACGAATAAAACAACAAAAATGTGATGAAAGAGGTACTGGGGAGTAAAATATTTTGAATGGTGCTAGAAGAGGTGAGTCACACTATAAAGAGTGCTTGAAAGTAAGTAAGAGAAAGTTCATGAAAATACTGAACTATTTCCAAGCAACAAATTCTTAAACAACATTTCTAAATCACTAATGCAAGGCGTATCCTCGGACATTCTCTGCTTGATAAAAGCACAATTACAAACATTACCATTGCTTTTGTATGATATTCGTCCCGGTAAATTTACGATACATGTATATTGTAATATATATATATATATATATATATATATATATATATATATATATGTATATATATATATGAGTGTATATATATATACATATCATACATACATTGATATATATATAATATATATATATATATATATATATATATATATATATATATATATATATATATATAATGACATACGTGTATATTATTTTTATTATATATATATATATATATCCATCTATATATACTATATATATATAATATACCTAGTGTATATTATATATATATACATAATATATATATATATAATATATATATATATATATTATGTACATACGTATATATATATATATATACATATATATATATTATATATATATATATATATATATAATTTTCTGCCTTTTAAACCACGAACGTCCCTACAATTCCTGCTGATTTACGGTGGCCCAAACATCTTTCGTGTCAAACCCCCGCTGCTGATGTCCGCCACTAACAGGTAGTAGATTCTTAGCAAAATAACGATGCAAATATTCAATTATCATTGCCACGTACACAGAGGGTAATTATTATGGGAAAATAGTTTACTTTTTTTAAATGAGAATTTACGGGGCAGGGATAGTCATCAATTAACTAAATAAAAAATATAGTTAAAAGTGGTCAGGTGATGCGTAAGACAATAGGAGACTTACTGTAAATATTCTTAAACAAATATGATTCTGAATTATTTATATAAAAAATACTATATAATATAAATGCGCTACCAAAAAAGATGTACTAGGTACCACGACAACATTTTTTCAAAATAAACCTATACATCCGTTTGGAAAAATAAGAGAATATAAAAACATATAAATACTGAAATTCTAACCCACTTGTTAAGTAAACAACTACAAGGTAATAAAAGAAAGAATTTTGAAGGACTTTCGAGCGCACTAGAACTGGGAAAGCGAGTTTACAACGCTACAGATAAAGATCGGCGGTTCATTCAGGAGACCTCTGGAAACCCCTTTCTGCGCGTGCGCACTATGAGCCGGGGAATCC
>NC_061100.1:40095990-40100990 GCF_015104395.2 Macrobrachium nipponense
ATGAGCCGGGGAATCCAAGGACCATAAAAAGGCTGTAAAACGGCTCCGTCTTATGAACCTGGGAACACCACACGATGTCACCCACGCTTATTACATCAGATAAAATGACTCTCCGTTTGCTTTGTTACAACCTTCATTCATTCATCAGGCTCAAGTTCACGTCAATTTTTTTCCCTGGTTTGGGCTCCCCACCCATCTAACCCCCCTTCTCTCTCTCTCCTCCTCTCTCTCTCTCTCTCTCTCTCTCTTCTTCTAAATAATATATATATATGTATATATATATATATATAGTATATATATATATATATATATATATATATATATATATATATTCTAATCACCAGAAACAAATTCCTCTGACTGCAAGTTTGCCAGAGCGGGGACTCGAACTCACAACTACCGAATCGGTAGCCGAGCACGTAAACCACTCGTCCAACGAGGAACCTTAGTATATTCAAGTTAGGCACCTTTTCTGTTTTTACAAAAATTAGTCGCCGGGATATTACACGATGTTTGTGGCCTAATTTCGTCAATATAAAAAATGCCACACTGGTAACAGATATATATATATATATATATATATATATATATATATATATATATATATATATGTGTGTGTGTGTGTGTGTGTGTGTGTGTGTGTGTATCTGTTACCACCGTGATATTTTTCATATTAACGAAATTAACCCACAAATAACCTACACAAAAAAAAAAACATAAAGGTGCCTAACTTGAATAACCTAAAGTTCCTCGTTGGACGAGTGGTTTATGTGTTCGCCTACAGATTCGGCAGTCGTGAGTTCGATTCGCCGCTCTGGCAACGTGGAGTCAGAGGAATTTGTTTCTGGTTATTAGAAATTAATTTCTCGATATAATGTGGTTCGGATCCCACAATGGGCTGTAGGTCCCGTCGCTAGGTAACCACTTGGTTCCTAACCACTTGAAAGTATCTAATCCTTCGGGCCAGCCCTAGGAGAGCTGTTATTAGTCAGCTCAGTGGTCTAGTTAAACTAAGATATACTTGGATAGACTGCCCTAACCATTGAGGAACATTTTCTCTGCTTTCAGAAATAAGTAAGACGGAGTTACTTATTTCAGGTTCTCCTACTTATATCTAAGGCTGTGTGCTTCTAACTGCAACAAGCATAGCTGTTTGCAGTGCAGCAGGAATCTGAATCCATTATAAAACTTTATGTTACACAATTTTTAGCGTGTATACTATAATGCAATGACGATAATAAGCATAACTCCTCGACGCCCTTTCTTTGTAAATCTCCGGAGATTTCTATGCAAATCAGAGAAAAACAGACGGAAAGAAAAAGTGAAGGGCTATAGTTTCTTGAAAATGCAACCTGGTGAGAATTCCAAAGCTTGCCAGATGAGGAAAACACGATGACAGAAAAAAACTACTATTTCATACAAATATTTTTGAAGAACTGTCTGAAGATCATGACGAAACAAATTAGCCTGTGTGATTAGAATGAATCTAAAGAGCGGAAAATTGTATCGACTGAGTAACAGCAATCGCGTCGATGAGAATTCTTGTTTTGACGATAACTTAGACTTATTGTTTGTTATTAAGCAGTCAGTTAGTCTTAAAGAAAGAAGAAACGTGGTACGAGAACTCAGCAAAATTCCCATGACCAGAAACGAAAATGTAATTTTCACATATTACCAAAGGCCGTCGCATCAAGTAGGATCAAATCTCTGAGAGTTACGCAAGTAAACAGTTTAAAAGAAGAAAAAAAAAAAGCGGCGTTACGCGTCGTTGACTAAAGAACTATGCACCATGGATGACGTTACGCGCATAATTCAGTGAGAGATGACTTTAGCTGATGGTTATACCAAGCACATGACGTCATATCGTCATTTGCTATTAAGGGGCGGCGATGAAAAAACAGAGTCCATCGCTGAAAGAATGTGCTACTGTGCAGCTTATGGGAAGATGATGCCACTGAGCACAAGATGGGCAAGTCGCAGCGACTTGCGAGAATAAAGTATCTTCGCCGAGGTCAGCTGGTCGTAAAAGAGAGCATAAATCTTCAACGAGGTCAGCTGGTCATGACGACTTAACGAGCATAAATGTTAGACGAGGTCAGTTGTTGTTGGACACACGGCCGAGTATAGACATCCCACGCCGCCCAGACACCTGGTTCCAGCCACTTAAGAGTACAAACCCTCGAGGAGGTCAGTAGGTCGAAACGACCTGGGAGTATTAACTCCCAAATTAAGTCACTCGGTTGCAAAGACCTGAAACCGTATTTAGGCATAAAGCTTCGACAAGGTTTGCTTGGTTTCAACGAACAGGAAACATATCTGGACAAGAATTGTTCGCAATGACGGGAATATTAGACGAAGCTAGTTGGTGGCAACGGCCTATGAACGCAATTGACCAACGAGGTCACTAGCGACAACGACCTTAAATAGTAAGTTCATATCAACCGTGCATCTGATGTCTAGGCCAGTCCCTTACGACGCTCCTGATTGGCTGTTGATAAGCCAAACTTAGCCAACTACAGGGCTGGAAACTATCAATCTCTTGAGAGAGTTCACATGCGCAGGATGTATGTTCCACCTCTCCCGAGGGATACTTTTGGAAGACGTATCCCTCAGGAGAGGAGGAATATACATCCTGCCTATGTGAACTCTCGAGAGACTGAAGGTTTCCAGCCCTGTGATTGGCTTATCAACAGCCAATCAGGAGCGGCGTAAGGGACTGGCCTAGGCATCAAATGCACATTTGAGTGAATCTACTATAGTACAAAACAGAACAAAACTGGTTGGTTGTAATAATTTCCGAGAATAAATTCTAGATATTCAATCGAAGGATGCGATATGAAACGTAAATCTATGCACAAAGTTTAGAATAAGCATTTGCGTAAGGCCTCGTATTTTCCAGAAATCATCTACAATGTCTGGAACATGACCAGCTTCCTGCTCTTTGGCTTTTCAAAATTTAAAGAATTATTATTCATGTTGCGTAGTTATTTCGTGTCTTGTAATTGAAAACTCTTAGTTTTATTATCATGGACGATTAACTAATTTTTGCGCTAGCCTTTATCTCAATAATCGCCATTAACAAGTACTTTACAATCTGTCTTAATTTTTCTAAGTCAGTTTCCCCCAATTTTACCAATCAATTTATAGAAAACAGTACTTGAGAATTTTTTTTTTTATGATAACGAGGTCATTAAATCCCCATAAGATTCCCAGTGAAAAAAGCCGAGCGTCGGCTTACGAATGACCTCGCCTATACGAGGACTTCATTAATAATATAAGGAAGGGAAAGATGCTGTCTAATTTGGGAGTAGGCACTGGATATGTCTCCAAAACAAGCTAAAGAATGGTGAAATAAATAGATAGTAGTAAGCGAATTCTGCATCCAAGAAATGTAGAAGCAGAAACTCTCGACAAAAGGCTGGTTCATCGTCACCAATTCGCGATTTTAAAAAAATGCCACGAGTCTCTTTGTTAGATAATCTTAATTCGTCCCATAATTCCATCTGCGTGTTTTGTTTTCTTTCTTTCTTTATTCTTTGAAAATTTTTTTGGGTGGAATATAACTAGACAAGTAAATAGTTTCGTTGGCATGTTCCCTGTGAATGTATAAGGATACTGTCAATAATAAAGAAAAGAAATTTAATATCTTGCTAAAAACATGATACATATCATCAGGACTGAGCTAGGTCAAGGCATTATGCTGCTCTTCCCATCAGCCCCTGCGGTGGAAAAACTAATGGAATATATCAACAGCACATTTCTCTTGTACAAACTCTGAGTTCTCCGAGTGAGCTTTATGCATGTCACTCATTTGTCCTCGTCTTTCGTGGGGCTATTCGTAATGTCCTTGGTTTTTTAACATTCCATTGTGATAAGCAGACTCCTTATTTTCGTTGTTTTGTTTTTGTGAAAATCAATATCGCAACTGTTTTATTCATATGCGGTATACATTTGTTTTTATTTATGTTTTGTTCTCTTCATTTATGGGCAGCCTTCTTCGCAAGCAAATAACCTTTTAGGCTCATTAACATGAATATGCACCCAACTGCGTGCAATAATAGTGGCAGTGGTGGTAGCAGCAGTATGAAGATACTAATAAAATTAATAATAACACCTGGCATTTTCCCAGCTACGCTGACTCACTGAAGTAAATATTACCAAACTTGAAAATGACTGAGGTATATACTGTTATTCAATAGGGAAAGAAAGGTGAATCCCCCATTCCTGCCTACCACGATGTCAGGGAAGTGGGTTAATAAGGATATTGCCCCTTTCGAACAAAACGTAACTATTGTAATGAAAATTACAACAGACCGTTGAGATCTCGAGGGGTAGCATTTGGTCCACCCTAATTTTCAAGGTCTAGCAGAGGATAGGAAGAGAAGAATAATTAACTATTTAGCCTTTTGAACATTATCTCTCTGCAGATTCAAATCCTGTCTCCCTTTCGGCTTCGACTTCCATAACTTTGAAAATCGACAAATGCTTTATTTCATTTTCACTTTTTCATTGTCTGTAGATACTAAATTCTATAAGTTTTATCTTTTCTGAAGTATCAGGTCATTACTTATAATTTTTGGGTACAAAACTCTGTGTTTAAGGCTTCCAGTCTCAATACCATACGAAGATTCAAAGCTACCAACTTTCCATGATTTTAAATACCGCACTACTTCCAAATCTTAGAACATACTTATTTATAAGCTCCAAGGTAAGTATATTCTAAAGTTTTGAATCTGACTTATATTTAAGACTTTTGGTCCAGTATTCACAAAGAAAATATTTCCAGCTCAAGAGTACTTGAGATTAAAGCTTTCAAGCCAAATTCTTTCAAAGATTTCGAATTCCACATCAACTGAAACTTTCCAATCGTATCTGAGGAAGGTTACAATATCCATAGCTTCCTACATTTTCGAATCCGGTATCACTGAAAAAGATTCGAATGACATATTCTCATCAAAAATGCCGAGTCCTACTTATTTGAAAGGTTCAGAGTCCATTAC
>NC_061100.1:40103490-40158490 GCF_015104395.2 Macrobrachium nipponense
TATATATATATATATATATATATATAGATAGATAGATAGTATATATCTATATATATATATATATATATATATATATATAGATATATATCTATCTATCTATCTATATATATAATATATATCTATATATATAAAATCATCCACCTCCTTGGCCTATCCCAACGAGATAAAGAAAAACAAGTATTATTACTACTAGTCGCCTGGAGAATGGGGGCAAGTTATTGTTCCCTCCCACTGACTTTCTCCTGTCAGGCGCATGCGCACTTCCCGTCACGCAGAAACATAAACACTCAAAACATTTCGTCCAACAAATATGTAAACCTCTCACAGATACACTGTTTGACTCAAAGAACAAGAATTATCTTACTGACGGAGAGGTACTCAACAAAGGCTCCCTATTATGTTCTTGAATAGGCATTTTTCACTCGCGATACAACGACAAAAAATTTAAATTTAGAGAGAAATACCAGAGTTATATTTCCCATTAACTGTACATATGAAAAATAAATGAATAAATTAATTAATTAATAAATCTTCCTGAAAATCTTAAAAAGACACCACTCCTTCCATAGAGCTCATTCCGCTGCCAGTGATACCAGTGCAGTGAGGTGAATAACCCAGAATCCGTTTAATCAAGGATTCTATAAATATGCGTATATATATATATATATATAATATCGAGATATATATATATATATATAATATATATAATATGAGAATGAAACCTGGGAGTGTTTAATATCCATGACACATGCAAAGCCAGAAGGATGAGGTCCATCTTCCCCTTCCAATATGTATGAATATTCACACACACGCAGACATAGTATATGTGTGTATATATGTGTATATATATATATCAAGATATATTATATTATATAGCTTAACCAATACTGTAAAAACTATTATTATGTAATTACATAGATTTAAACAAAAAAAAAAATTAAATTATATATAATATATTATATAATTATAATTATATATATATATATTATATATGAGGTTGTACTCCAACAAGGGGGAAAAGGAAAAGCTGAAATTCCTTTTAGCTCAACAGTTTTGGCCTCCACTGGCCCTTATCGAGAGCTGTTTATTAACTAGCGCACAAAGTTTACAGTACATTCAAAGTAAAATATAAGAAACAGAAAAGAAAAATAAGCACTTAGATAAACAATGCCATTAATGTCCATAATCAATCATGTAATGACGCCATTTGTGGAATTGTTCCAGTAGGTACAAGCTGAAACGGAAATAATATGTAGAGAGATGTCTACGTGAAAGTGCTGCATGCATTGCCATTAGTGATTGCAGCAATTTTAATAATCATTCAGGGGTATATTTAAAAACAGATCCCTTCTTCTTACATATAATTAAAGGACAGTACAAACTAAACAAATACTTCTTTTCACTGTAAACGTGAAGCGTTGTTCTATGTTATGTAACCATTGTATGGTTATAAACCATTTAGAAAAGAGGATTGTTTCAATTTATAATTTTATACTTGATTGATGTAGTATAAGGCGCCTCTGTCGATCGGCTCCTTTTTCCATGGGGTTTTGCAAACTAAGCAATGTTGTCCTTTCGCTAAGATCTTATTTTAATTGTTAGATGAATTGTTGTAACAGATATTTTTGTTTTTGTTTTGAAAACCTTCGAAGTGGTAGTAAATCATTTTTAATAGATTGTTACAGTAACTGACTTTCTGTATTTCAATGACCAATAACTGCTTATTTCTATTTTTCTGTTTCTTATATTTCACTTCGAATGTACTGTAAACTTTGTGCGCTAGTTAAATAAACAGCTCTCGATAAGGGCCAGGTGAGCCGCCTAAACTGTTGAGCTAAAAGGAATTTCAGCTTTCTTTTCCCTGTGGACTACAACTTCGTATATCTATCTTCGTGAAAAGGAAGACTAAAACAGCATATATATATATATATATATATATATATATATATATATATATATATATATATATATATATATATATATATATATATATATATATATATATATATATACACACACACACACACACACACACACATATATATATATATATATATATATATATATATATATATATATATATACGTATATATTACAAAACCTTACTAGCCCTAAGACCTACATTCCTAACAGCAACCCGCCACAGTCACTCAATCCCAGGTATATTAATCATTGGCAGAATGGGTTTTACAACAGTGTCCATACATTGTCCTCAACCAGAATTTGACCCGCCTACTCTTACTGGTTAGACAACGTAAGGATTCACCCCTGCCAGTTATATCTATCTATCCACCTATCTATTTTTCTATCTATCTATTTATCTATATCTATATATATATGTGTGTGTGTGTGTGTGTGTGCACATACGTTTGTATGCGCTTAGACAATTACGAATGTGTTTGGATAAAATCTCTGGTAAGAAATCGCGGTATGAGAAGTATGAAAGTAAAGAGAAAATACGTGAAGTTAGGAAAGGGCAATAGATGTAAATGTAGCAGGTTGAGAGATAAGAAAATGAGATGTAAATTGATTCAGGATACGGTGATTTTTGCAGACACAATACTGACTGGGACAGCAAAGGGAAACTCCAGAAACTTGTTAGAGAGCTCGAAATTGTTTGCCGGAGCAAAGAGCTCAGAGTGAATGTGGATGGATGGATGGTTATGAAGGAAAATAGAAACCATAAAGGACCAATGAATCTTAATATGGCTGGCAGAAGTATGAAAGAGACTGTTTCGTATTTGAGAGCAAATCATTATAATGAAGATGGTAGGGTGAGAGTGATGAATTACATGGTGGGTGAAGGAAGATATATAGCAATTTCTGGGCAAAAGATTTGGAACAGATTTGAAATGTCTAGAGCTACCAAGGTTGAAATGTATGAAGGCGCTATTGAGCAAACTCTACTACATGGAAGTGAAGTGTGGATACTGAACGCAAAAGAAAGTAAAGGAGTTACAGCTGAGGAAATAAAACTGATCGTGTACTCTATATGGCATTAAAACTTTGAAAAAGTAAGAACTTTGTAACTAGTAAAGGAAATTTGAAAAAAGGCAAACATCGCCGAATGTAAACTTTCAGATAGTTTGCTCATATATACTTTAATTTTAATGGATGGTCATAGGTTAGAGAAGGGTGAATAATTCGTAACTGTTCAGAGGGAGACGAGAAAGACCTAGTTAGTTTTTACTGGGTATATGGCTGCAATTTACTGGAATGAGAGGTCTGGGTTATCCGGGTAGCACAGGAGTGCATGCAAACTAGAGGTGAATGGCACACTGTGTATATGTGTCTGCGTTTGTGTATGTGTTCAGAATGATTGGACGTGGTGCTGATGAGCTTTATGTGCAAGTAAGGAAAGTGGCTAATGGTTCGGAAGTTTTCAACACTGGGGAATCATCCACAATTCAACAATTAAAGAATTTTATGCAGCAGTGACTGGCGAGTGGCTTTATTTCTGAAGCGACCTTACACTAGATGATAATCGTCTCAATTCTGAAAGCATTCATACGTGCATATATAATATATATATATATATATATATATTATATATATATATATATGATATATATATAAAACTTATCTCTGGTCTGGTAGTTATGATACTCTCCTTATTAGCAAAGCTACCAGGATTCTAACAGCCTGTTAGAACAATGCAATATGAGAAGGTCCCGTGAAAACTGACTGCACGTCAATTTATTTCAACTTATCGACTGCATCGCATGGTAATCAAGTGTTGCAGAAGGGCATAGGACTAGCAACCTCATGCGAGATTGAAAGTTTGTCATCAGAAGGCCAATATCCTCCAAATGCAAACTCTGCAAGGGGAACAGGCATGATCAGCATTATTTCTATTGAGAGTTACTGTCCACTTTCCTCTTTAGGAAAACTGTCGTTTGAATTTGGTATCTACCTGTTTATAAATTGTCTGTCTGTATACGCCCTAAGAGGCAATGAAATATATGAAAAATTTCTATTATTACTATATGGGTGATATTTACTTATTATACTCTCTCTCTCTCTCTCTCTCTCTCTCTCTCTCTCTCGTCTCTCTTTTCTCTCTCTCTCTGTAAATAAAATAAAGTGTATATATTTGTGTGTATAGTACATATGTATTTGTATATATATAAGATATATATATATATATATATAAAGATATATATATATATATATATATATATATATATATAACATACTGACGACCTGATTTCTTCTCCTTCGGTTTACATATGTGAAAATATATTAATTCCGAGGTAGAGCGAATTAGATATTAAAGGACATTTGTAGCTCGAATATATATGAAACACGGTGATGTGATAATTATTCATATATACATACATACATACATACATATACATACATACATATACATATACTATATATATATATATATATATATATATATGTATAGCAACCGCACGGTTACTAGAGGCAAAGTTTGAACGTTTATCTTCACAAAAATCCTAAAGAGCCAATACCATCGCCACCCCTCGGTAAGCCTATAGTAAGTCGTCTAGGAAGGAAAGGCCTTCATTGTTTACATTAGTCAGTCACATCACCAAAGAAAGAAAGACCTTTTTTTTTTCTCGGTTCCCTATTGTCAGGGATGAGCAAAGACAACAGCTGAGCCTAGAGCGATGCCTCTCTCATGCCACCTATGACCTTATACCCTCGTACCCACCCATCACTCACGGCGTGAGACAGAAGAAGCTAAATAAATTAGGAGGCTGTGTCCAAGCCACACCTCTTCTGCCTAAACCACACCCGTCCGCCTACGCCACTCGTCAAGGGGCTCGTCAAATCAAATAAATAAATAAATACGGCCTCTCCCATTGGGCTCAAAAACAAATGTCGAGAAGTTAAGGGATCGGTGACTTAATTCCCATTAGACAGGGAGGTCGATGGATTGGGCCCTAACAGGTCAATCTATTTATTTCAGAGTTGAAGGATAAAAGAATAACATCAAAACAGGTGGAAAATATTGTTGGTTTTTCTTATCTACAAGCCAATGTAACAAGGCCTGTGGAATGCGAAAAGTGGGATAGGTCAGATAAAACTCAGGTTCGAGCCAAACAGGAAGTAAATGCGGGAAGATTATCCTAATCAAGAAAATGGATGCATGGGGAGATTTCCTAATATTGTCAATTTACAGGGAACAAGAGTTGTTCAACCGACCACAATCGGAATGCTTCCCATAAGAGTAATTGTGATAAACGGTGGTCTACTGGTGCAAGGCGTCCCGTGGTAAAAAAATAAAAAAAATAAGAAGAAGAAAAGAAAAGAAAATCTTCTCGGCTAAGAGTTATTCATGGCATATGTCATTTTAAATTATTCACATACCCGTGATTGGACAACATGGGATCTCATCAGCGATGGGAGATCGCGATTGGGAGCGCTTATACAAACGCCCGTGGTGACTCATGAGCTCATGAGGCTTTACAAAACCAAATGAAAATAATTGCAGTAACAGTGTACATTTAAAAATTTTAAATATCCAAAACGGAAATTTTTGCTTTTTTAGTAAAAAAAAAAAAAAAAAAATTAGAAAAATAAAATTTTACATTGTGTTACGACCAAATCAGCAAACTGTTTAAACTCACAGGATCACAGGAAATGTCTCCTGTTAAAATATTCACAGCACTTTGTGTAGTATTTTGTAACTCTTGCAGCAATTCAACCTGTCTTGTCAGCTACTCATGCAAATCAAACTCCCTGACTTCTATCCGACTCTGCTACTCTCTTGATCAAGATAAATATTCTATTTAAGAATCTCTGGTGGTCATTGACTTGCCCTCATGGTCTAGACATGAGTTTTTTTTTTTTTTTTTTTTGTGGTATTTCCTCCTGTCCAGATGTACTTCTCAGAGAGAGAGAGAGAGAGAGAGAGAGAGAGAGAGATTCTCAAAGAAAACAATCGTCTATTGGTTCATCACGCTGTCAACACAAGCATGATCGATTCACGCCAGCCCCTGGTCACCAAAGGATCAGAGGACTGTCGGCGGTATAATCAGTATTGTTTCGTGTTTAGTTTCACAGCAGTGACAGCTTTCATCTAAGAGTCAGTCGTCTCACGTCTCATCTCTCTCTCTCTCTCTCTCTCTCTCTCTCTCTCTCTCTCATCTAATGCGACCGTACATTATTCTGCAAATAAAGACGGGATGATACACATAAGTTTTGCCGGAGACTTTTATCTGGTCTCAGCTGCTCCAAATAAGTCACATAATGACGCTCCTTTGTTTTTTCTTCCTTCTCCCTTAAAGAGAGAGCGTGAGGCCGTTCTGGGGTTCGTCCTTCGCTGCAGATTATAGTCTCCCCAACGTCGAAAGAAAGAGAATTAAGCAGCGACCGTAATAGCACCAGAGGAGAAAATAGTACCTAACTCGGTTCGATGCACGAAGACGAGGAAGGAGAAAGATACGAAGGATAAATTATAGTTGTTAATATCCAGAAGAAGAAGAAGTATAATTTTTATTCCTGAAATAAAGGGTCGGAGAAATTTTTGTGAAAAAAGTTATATTCCCAAGGGGGATAGACTGCTTTAGGCCTCATCCGTTGAAGGCAATAGTACCTCTGTTGACCTAAGCAGTGAATCTTGTGCTGGGACAATGGTAATGTGCTAGCAACCTCGCTAACTTGAAATATATACGAATGTGTGTATTTTCCTTAACAATGTGAAGTTTCTCCTGGATATGGATGACGAGAAAATAGATCGCAACAATGACTGCCGCATATCCTTCAGCTGTAGAACCTGCTTTGCGAAAAACTTCCACAACCTTAGCCACGCCAGACACCTACACAGATGAATCATTAGCGTAGTTCACTGCCTCTCAGACAGACTACATCACTCACTCATCAGTCTTGAACGCACTCTTACACCCGGTGGAAATTAGGGCATTTCCTTCCAAAACCTGTCACACAATCTGTCATACTTGTTCTCTCCCCCCCCCACCCCCCAAAAAAAAAACATTTCTTAATTATCTGTTTTGACAACAACCTATAATCCTTCTTTCTTTCCACATGACCGTCCATCTCTAAGCAATGACTCCTCCCTTTCCACATGACCGTCCATCTCTAAACGTTAATTCTTCCTTTACCTATGCTGAAAGGTTTATTACTTTTAAGTAAATCTTACGCCATATACAGGCGCCCTTTTTTATTCATATTCAGTATCCACACCTCAATTTCACAGCGACAAGCCTGAACGCATTCCCATCATAGCTTCCAAAGGCGGCCCGAGACATTTCAACCTTTTATGGCCTGAAGTACTTGTGATATAGCGTTAGTTGGATAAACCAACATATGAATCCCAGCCTTTTACCAACTTTCCCGCTAAACCTATTCAGGCACTCACTCTTTTGAAATACTATCATTATCGATTATATTTACTCCTAAATGCCCACATGATTCATCAACTTCGATACTTCCACCATCAATATTAACACTTACTGCATCCTTCTTCCTAGTTTCCATATATTCCAATTGCATTCATCTTTCTCGCTTTTACTCTATAGGCTTTCTCCTCTTCCTGACATTTCCCACCACTTTTATTAGCTTCCCCAGTTTCTTTTCACTAGCCTCAATCAATGTTGTACCATCTAAAAATATCGATCATTGCACACTCCATTCGCGACCCATTTGATATTCTCACTACTTGTCACCCACATCTGCCATCTTTTCTATTAATACTCGCATCACTCCATCCATTCAATACTAAACAGCCATAACAACCCGATTTCACTCCATCTGCATCTCTTAACATGATTTCACTCCAGACCAGTCAATCAACTGTCTACATCTCTTTAGCACGCCACTTGCTTCCATCCCAAAATCTTTTAATAGATCTCAAAAATTTCTCATTTTTATAATAGATCATAAATAACCTTCAAATTGCCTCTCCTTCGATTCAATCATAAGTTTTGCTTGGTCTAAATATGCAAACAGGATTTTCAGTGAACTGTCAATTTCTCGCTTAAGTATTTCCTACCCCACTTGATCCACTCACGTCCTTCCTTCACTAAACCCAAAATGCTGTTCTGGCATCTGAGTAATATATATATATTATATATATATATATATATATATATACTATATATATATGATATATATATATATATACACATGAATAACTTGATCACGAAGTATATAAAACGTGATGCTATGTATAAATAGAGGTTTTTTTTTGCCACGAAGGAAAAAATGAAAAAGCGAGATAGCCGAGTACTTTCGGTCCTGTTCGGACCCTTTACTGAAGGCAAACAGTACAGGACCGAAAGTACTCGGCTATCTCGCTTTTTCATTTTTTCCTTCGTGGCAAAAAACTTTTATTTATATATATACATATATATACATTATTTATATATATATATATATATATATATATATATATATATATATATATGTGTGTGTGTGTGTGTGTGTGTGTGTGTGTGTGTGTAACGTGTAACCGCATATAAAATCATTTCCTGTACATACAATTGAGCAACCAAAGTACGTAGAAGTCATCATACCTCAAGGCTGAAGACAAACACAGCGAGGAAACTGAAAATTGCAGACTTGAAGCCTCTTCATTAATATGCATCAAGTTAGCACATTAATCCTAATCTTCTTAGGAGGTCCCCGTCTCTCTCTCTCTCTCTCTTTTAATTACCGCAGATTCTCTCTCCCCGTCCCTTTTGAAACGGTAATGAGCAATGACAGAGGAAACGGATTCTCTGAAGTAATGTGAAAATGAACTTTCATTTACTTATTTACATTATCTATATATACATATACATAAATATACATAAATATATATATATATATATATATATATATATATATATATATATATATATATATATACTAGGAGTGGTGCCTTGAATATGTACCCTTCAGGTTTTCGGTAAGTATTTGTGAGGTTAAGTTGCTAGCACCAAGCCCCTTCCCAAGGATCTTGGAGCGAATTATAAACCGCTGGCATGCAAGTACTGGCGAGACAGAACGCCGCTTAACTTTACAGATTCGAACGATAAGCGGTATGGTGACCGTAATACTATCATCAGCATATATATTAATATATATATAATATATAGATATATATAATATATATATATCTAATATATATCTATTAAATTATATATATATTAATATATATATTAATATATAAGTTATACTATAGATATAAAATATAGATATATATATAGAAGGGGGGAGGTAAATAATAATATTATATTATATAATAATATATATTATATATATACATACATACATACATTATTTATATATATATAGATATATATTATATATATTATATAAATATATATATAATAATATACTTATATATATAATATATATATTATATAATATCTATATAGTTGTATAAATATATATATATATATATATATATAGTAATATATATATATATATATACTCATATATATTATATATATATATATATATATATATATATATATATATATATATATATATATCATATATAATATCATACATACATATCATACATATATATATATATATCATCTATATATAATATATACGTATATATATATATATATATATATATATATATATATATATATATATATATATAGCAAGCATGTATGTCTTTGATTACCTTGGTTACCTCATTCGCCAACAAGTACATTGAGTTTGAGGAAAGGTTTTTAGAGGATGTAAGAAAACCATGAATGGACATCAAATTTGTTAATGATGCTATCCTACGAAATTAATCCGGAGAGCAAACTTAACGCTTATACGGATATCTCGCTAAAATCCATTTTCCGCTTCACTGGTGGGAATAAAGGGAGAAGTGATAGATATCCACTGATGGGAATAAAGGGAGAAGTGATTGATATCTTCCCTTCCAGTCTGCACGTAACCCATGGATGCTGGATAAGCAATGAATGTAAGAGATGAAAGTCACAATTGCTTCAGGAGAGTATTGACCATCTTTGTTGGGAGAGCCAGTGCCCAATACACCCATTTGGAGCGACACCCTTATCATCACCCGACAACCATTCTCAAATATTTAAAACACGGGTTGAGGGACGGGATTAGCTGATGTGGACGAGCCTTTCACACAGGGAAACAGCAATAGTATCGTGAGCTTTGGAAAGAGGAGTTAGGCCACATTCCTAGGTTTGGGGATGGTTTCAGCTGAAAATAATCGGGAATTGTTCGAAAGAAATGAAGTTCGACTATAATATAACATCTTGATAAAGGAACAATTGCGGGAGGAAAGTGTTTTACACCTATTTTGGCCAATTAATGCATAAATGTGACTTAACTTACACCAACCAGCCAATGATCACTCCATGCCCTGGATAACGAGTTTAGATATGACACATAATTAATTCCATTCCATAAAGGAATTCCAAGACTACATTTCACTCTGTTAGTTACAATCCTTTCAGCAATTTGGTTAAGCAATTTCAAATGAATAATGATAAAGTTAATATAACTGCTAAAAGAAAGTCTGTTACCATGAAGAACTCTGTGCCTGCCTGAAAACTAATAAAAATCTTTTACCAAAAATCCTTTTGTCTGAAAAATCTTAAAAATTCAGGGATTAATAAAAAATATTTCTGAACATACAGCAATTTGGAAATATAAAGTCCACAGTAGTATGTTTGTAGTAGCCCATATTGCTATAATACAGGAAGCTTTCGCCAACTTGATCTTTGGAAAATGGAAAAACGCCTTGTAACTCCAGTACTGCTCGATATGGTCTATTATAGATATAGACCCGTTTTTCCATTTTTCAAAGATGTCGTCCAAATGTATTATTATTTATGTTTCTTCAGGCTGAAGAGGCCAACTGATCAAGTAGGCGAAAGCTTCCTGTATTATAGCAATATACTACAAACATACTACTGTGGACTTTATTTTTCCATTTAATATCACGAGAAAATGACATCAAATACAGCAGTTTGTTCTCAGATCGCAGTACCTCTGTAATCTGCAGTAAGAACGATGACCAACGACTTTATCAGACCACAGTATAACTTATGGACATAGCCACCATTGTCTCATATAATAATATTAATAATGTTTACAAACCAAATGTTTTTAAATGGCCACAGTAACCGCTTACAGATTAGATTGTCCACGTGTGAAAAAAAATGTGAACTCAAGAGAATTTAAGAAAAAGTGAGAAATAGTTTTGGCAGAATTTAATTCTTACTTTCCTGTAGTGTTGGGCGTAATCGATTATTAGTAATCGATTACATCGATTACTTTTTAAAAATCTCAGCTGTCAATTATATTTCCAAGTAGTCGATTACCTTTTTTTTTCGAGACAAATTTCTTTCTTTGTTAATATCCGTTAGAGGAGCCCTTTTTTCATTTTCTTTTCATCTAGCTCTTCATATATTCATGAAAAATAAAGACTAGGATAAAGACTAGGGGGATTTTTTTTCTTAATTCATTATTCATATAAATGGGTTATCGATATTTACTTGTGTGCATAATGGAATAACAAACACAATACATATAGGTTTAAACTTGAATTATTGCCAATGCCAATCCTCATTTTCAAGGATTCTTGCCATAGAGAGAGAGAGAAATAAATCATAATTGTATAAATTAATACCAAGGACCTCTGGACTTTATTATACTGTGGTAGTACGTGTAATGTACCAGTTTCCTGTGAAAGTAATCTTTAAGTAATCGATTACTATCAATTACTGATCACCAAAGTAATCGAAGTAATCGGCTACCCAAAAAGATGAGTTTTGCCCATCACAACTTTCTAATAATAATAATAATAATAATAATAATAATAATAATAAAATTCGAGAGGATCATTTCTTGTTTGTCCTCCCCCGGGTGACAGTAGGGGGAGACATGACAAACCAGTCTATCCGCCCCGGGTGGAGGCAGGGTAGGCAGGGAATCGGGTGGTAGGGGAGACAGCACCATCTGGTTCCAGCGCACGTAGCCTGCGCCAACAACCCCATAATAATAATAATGATAATAATAATAATAATAATAATAATAATAATAATAATAATAATAATAATAATAATGATAATAATAATAAATAATAATAATAATAAATCAATTCAGTATTACTTGCTGGACCAAAGTGTCAATTCTTTTTATTTTAGATTTCTACATATATATTTTGCTTTTGTGAGTGAGGGGACGTTGCAGTGGGCAAGTTGAGTTCTTTCCCTCCCACCCCTGTTGTTTCCAATTCTGGAGCTCTATTTTCCAAATTGGTCCTTGATTGCTTTGCCGCTTTCAGAGAAGAATGAAAATATAACAACAAGATACCTTCTCAGTAAGTGAACTTAAGGCGAAAGATGATCAATAATTAGATGAAAGCAAAATAAAACGAAATAATAAAAAAAAATCAGTAACCTAAAAAATGGTAAACCTTTGTGGAGCCTCAAAAAAGGGAACCCAACCCAAAATGCAACATGCATTGCCCTCGTGCACTCCATGTGACACAGACCAGACTTTCATTAAGAACATCGATTATAAATCACATCATTTAACAAAATTAAATAATCAGTATTTATCTGATATAACTTAATACCTACTATTAGCAGTGCAAACACACTACTCAGTTAAGTATATATTGGACTAAGAAGATATGATGCTGAGGCCCAAAAAAAACCTGAGAATTCCGTAAGAAATGCCTCTGCTCTTTAGCCTTCACATTCTATTTATTCCTGTTGAAAGGTGACCTCTCGGTCTTTTCTCTAAGTACTATTTTGACCACTGCGTCCTTGGAATTCCGTAGAGAGTTCATCCTCCTCCTCCTCCTCCTCCTCCTCCTCCTCCTCCTCCTCCTCCTCCTCCTCCTCCGACTCGTATTACATCCGCCTAACACTAATTCCACATTGACTTTAAACAGCACTCATTCTCGTATCTGTGGATTACGTTTGCGCTGATCGACGTTCCATGAGCACGGGAAAAATTCGCCGTTTGCTGTAAATAATTACACCAAAAGTGCCGATAAACTACGTTAATTTTCTCCAGCATTTCTAAATTGTGTTATGATCATTACCTCTTATGTTACCCTGAAATGTTTTAGCAAAACTGTAATTTCTGTCGCCTCTGTGCGTCTCGGGAAGGTGGACACAGGATTTTGAACAAGATATTTTGTCAGTTTAAGATTATTCAGTGAGCACAATAAAACTAGGAAGAAGTGTTACAAATAAAATCTGTGCACATCGTTTTTCTTAAATTAATATCATAAATAAAAAAGTCAAGTTCCACATATATTTAACGTCCGAGGTCTCAGTTTTATTGGTAGTAGGAACAAAGGTCAGGTTCAAATGTGACGAATGAGATTTTGAAAGCGGGTTCAGACAAAAGAAACGGAAGGAAAATGGGGACTCGCTTAAAGAATAAGGAACTGAAATGAAAGAAATCTTCGCAAAAGAAAAAAAAAGCCTTAGGAGTTTTAGAGATTAGCAACATAATATAAAAAAATATTCGTGAGAGTTTACAAAATATGAGGGAAGGTTTAAGCGTTCGTTCACAAAAGGCCTTCATCTCAGATTCAGCAGTGAATCTTGTTTATAGGAAAGGTCAACCTCTTCACAGACAACAACTCTTTGCTGAAATCAGTGCAAATGGAAGGTTATGACCAGAGCGACATTCTTGATGTGAACGCTATAGGAGTATGAATGTAACAGTAACTACAATTTTACTTTACTGTAAAACCACTCCTATTTAAGGTGTCAGAATTTATAAACTGATAAGGCTGTCCACTGCAAAGGATTTCCATCTATGATTCAGCCGCTGAGCCCAAAGCGAAAAAAAGGATTGTAATAAAAAAAAAGTATAGATGCATAAATAAATTAGGTTTTCCTAAAAAATTTCTATCCATTATCAGAAAGTTGAGATGAATGTACTATTTTCTCTTTGAAGGCATTCCTACATAAGGGAAAGGTTTTCTACTTAAGAGAAGAAGAAAAAAAGAATGAAAACCCCATGAGGTTTATGAGGCGCCAGAAAAGAGTCATAAAAGTGACTAGGTCCCAAGAAGGAAGTAACAGGCATGACTAATTATCCCTATTAACTGTCTGGGTTAAAGCCTATTCACGTCTTCGCGTGGAGTTTAACCCTGATTGATCGACTTCCAATGCAACCATAATACGCATTCGACCTTACCGTTTTCGGCGTTGATTACCGCCACAACGCTACCTGGGAGTAAACTCGAATAAAACCATGGTAAAGTAGGTCCGAGCTCGCTTTATGTACGTAGACATTAACCTTTATGCAACCCGGCAGGAAGGTCTACGACTTGGATGCTACCGCTTATCTATGAATATCGAAAGCAGTCATAATGTATTCTAGTGATTAGCCCAGCCCTGAGTTCATAGTAAATGCCATAAAGATATAAACTGGATATCAGCACTTATTTTTGAACGTAACCTGCCATCAAAATGCGACCTCCATTTTTAATTGAAACTAATGAGCTTTGATTGCGTCCTTAATGTAAACCAAATCTTACAGTTTATTACAAAAGCAAAAGAAAATATAGGGACCATAACATAACCTGTTAAGAATACCGAACTAAATACTGTATAGGGGACAGGATTTTTTTTTTTTCAGTCTTTCTATAGCTTCTATCCTAGGGTGCAAAATTTAAGTCTTCCTTTGCCATTCTTTGCCCTGTTCCTTTGCCACGGGCTGGATAAGGTCATGAAGCTGTTCCTGCAACCAGTGGCTTTAGTAAAACTACGGAAAGCACCAGTATACATATAAAAACATAATGAATCAATTTCGACCTAGAAAATATCATAAAGCATACAGAATAATTCACCAAAAAACAAACACGTGAAAAAATACGTAGATATCGTCTTCAGGGATGAAATGCGAAATTAGTGTAAAGAAACAAGAAGACGATGTCGTAGTGGAGTCGGGTATGAAAATAGTGTGAAAATTAGTAGGAGAGGAAAAGGAGGAGGTTGAAATCTCTTTTAGAAACGCATCATTCCTCTAAAAGGGATTTCAAACTTCTGTTTTTACTGACATGCACACGCACACACATACATACATACATACATATTACATAAGATATATGTACATATATATATATATATATATATATATATATATATATATATATATATATATTCACAGTAGATGTACATGACTTCAGTATATACGCGAATGCCATAGGAAATGACAAGCAGAAGTTCTGTCTGTCATTTTCTTGTGGTATTCGTTTATAAACATATATATATATATATATATATATATATATATATATATATATATATATATGTGTGTGTGTGTGTGTGTGTGTGTGTGTATGTATATGTATATGTGCACAACTTTATTAAGAACGCTAAAAGCATATTAATGTTCGCCCCTATAGTAATCATCATGGCTATAGAAGATGATGAAACACTCGAAATAAGAAAAATAAAAAGAGGCGTAGTTGAAAAAGACTTTTTAGATGCAACTAGTCACCTTCATTAATACTTGCTCATAGATGCAGAAATAAATGTAGGATATTTATCAGTAGTTATAGAGCATATTGCTGACTAATATGACCAGTTATAAGAATTCTTTGAAGAAAATCAGCACTACACGTAGAGCGAAATGATAACGTTGTCCTATCGGAAATCACTAAATTAATTAAGTAATCTTAAAAATTCATAATAAGCAAATAGGAGTAAGAAAATTAAATAATACATAGATATAGGTACAATTAACATATAACTGAGATGATCAATAAAATGGTCCTATAAAAAAAAAAAATAGGTAGTTACATAGATAGCTAAAGCTAATACACTGTTTCAGAACTGCGAATGCACTTTCTTCTTCCCTCACCAGAAAAAATCCTCTCAAAAACCATCCTACTTCGGGGGAAAAGAACCGAGTTTAAAATCCTGCTGACCGCAAAGAGATTGTTCCTATTAACAAATCTTAAGTCTTCGAAGACTTCCACACTTTCCCCTTCAGAACAGAGAAAAATAACAACGTGGACTGAATGGGTCTTTGGTGTTTAAGCGTATATTGTTTCAGTTCCCATTTGTTCACGAGTGTACAAGGAAAGGGAAATGTTTACCACATCTGCTTGCCATTCTGATTCCCTTGATACGCATAGTTCACAAAAATTAAATTCAAGACATCTTCGAAGTAACAGAAACAGTACCCTATATACAACAAAAAAGATCTACACTAAGGTTTTACGATGGTTTATAAGATGGGAAATCTACCTGTCCCAGAGTGATTCAACCTGTTAATTTGACTGATTCCAGACTGAAAGACATTCAAATCACATAAAAAGTTACAGAATTGGAACTGTCCCAAACTTCGAGAAGCTCATATCCCAAAAATTGACTTAATATGATTTCAGATATGTAGTAATTAATGGAAAGCCAGTTAGTTAGACACAAGGAAAGCAATGTTGCAAAAGTTTTGGATGCAAACAGTAATGCATCCCGGTACTCCCTTAATCAAATGTAACGTAAACTAACAAGAACTTGTCAGTCATACTTTCATCACAAATCACAATAAGACCGGAAACCAAGATCAAAGGCTATTGCCAAAAATAAGGCATGGCAATTAACACGAAGTACTTTCAAGAAATATTAGGGGTAACTGCAACACATAAGATGGGCAACAAATCTTCAGATTTACCATCAGACATATTCTTGGAAGCAAAGTAAATTTTTACCTCCACAATGAGTAAAGGACATTTAAGTCTTGTTTTTTCTTCAGTACTAACAAGGACAAGGGAAACTGATTTTAGCCCTGCAACCCAGCTTATTTTCTCCATTTTTTTGCATGTATGCGCCTTGTAAACATCAATGCCAAAAGCTTTATCACAGCTATGAGCTCTACAATCAGTAAGAAGAAAAGCGAGTCATTGTCCTTGCTACAGGCTGGCAAATTGAGAATTCTTGAAATCGCGTAATATTTGGTATCCGGATAAATAAGTTTGTCTCGTCTTATGCTGGCTATACAGATTTGCTATTAGATCATCCTCTTCTTCTCTACCAAATTCTGAAAGCTAGCCTTCAGTCTATACTAACATTTTCTGAGATTCCAGGAAATTCCCAGGGACCTTTGAACCCCGGGCCGGGGAGAGATGTAGCCTTTGCAACACTCTCTCTTAAGACTCAAAAGAGAGCCGAACTTTATTTTTCAAGCTTTTTCTTCCCTTCGTAATTTGGTATTCGGATGAACTGAAAAAGAAAATAAGAAGATATTCCTTTCAAAGGAAAAAAAACGTAAAATGCTAAGAATAATAAAATTAAAGAATTGTCAATTCAAAGGAAGGCGAACAGTGCTCTAGAATCTAAATATCTTTCAAGTTGACTTGCTATTTGAACGAAAGATTCGACTGAGTATAATAGCTTTAACGAGATGAGTTTAGAATACTAAATGTTACAAAACCTCTGGCGTTCAAGGGGAAGGAAAGGAAAACACGTTGCGCTTATCTGCGATAAGCACGAACAACAAGAGGCAGTCCGCTAAAAACCTCGCTCGCCATCTGAAGATAAACACGGCCCCGTCTTCACTAATCACGCCGCGGATCTAAAAACTCATTAGAGCGCGTTCATAAATGGATCTTTATGACTCGAAGAGGATCCACTGCTTGTATACTTAAGGTATTTTACAAGAAGGAGGAAACCCCGACAAAACAACGGGGCTTCGAGCGGAGATTCTTAAAAGAGTCTATTTCTGTGCGAGAAATGGCGTGACCGAGTCACCTTACACTTTTCCCGTAGGATAATATGTAAGGTAAGCTGTATGAGCTGCTCTTCTCAAGAACATTAATCTGCAGATCGTCGAGGAAGCTTTGCGTACGAAATTAAGAAAGACCGGGCTCGTATACATTTGTTTCCTGCCAGTTAATTTGTAAGACGAAGCTTAATGAGTTTTCTCTCTGGCAACAAAATATAATCTGCAGATAGGAGAAACGGCTCTACATGTCCTTGTGCATCTCTTGTTTGAGATTGGAGCATAAGAGACTGGTGGACGGGGAAAAATATTTCGAAAGAATCTATATAGCCAAGATTACGCACCGCGACCTTTTACTCCGCAGATTTAACAGTTCTTTAGAGACTTTGGATATACGCAAGAAAATCTGTGCTAATTCCCTTTAATAACTCCCGAAGAAACAAGTTTAGTAGATAAAGACATTTAATACTGATACAATAATTCCAAGTAAGATAACAGATTGACTTACGGAACTCAACAGAAAACGCTAGGTCGTGATGCTGGAAGTCTTTTCTCTATAGCAAATGGGAAGAGAAGATAGTGACTGTCGACTACACAGTGACTGTTAACTGTATAACAAGATACTCGCAACTTTTCTATGCCGTTTTCTGTGTACTAAAACTTTAGGTATAAGCACATTTTATATTAATTTTAGGCTTCATTAATTCATTTCATTATCTATTTACTTATTGACACACATTTTCACTAATCCACTTTTCTGTTGCGTATTTTTGTTTTGTACTCAATGGACGCTGTATACTGTTAAGGCTTGCTAGGCTGGTTCGCGGATTTAAGGCTAGTCCCAGTAAGAAATATGTGGGGGAAAAGTATGGTCACTCATTTAAGTTCATGAATGTCTCCGGGCATAAAGCTGAATTTCTTCCAACCCCTTTCTGGACAACGGGTCTGTATAGTGCCGTAAGACGGGCACACACCGAAACTTTCTACAGCAGAGTTAGGTAGTTGAACATTTGGCCAATTTCGCACTCCCAGACACCTGTCATCCAGAAAGGGGTGAAATGGGAATCTCTCTCAAACACCCGGACATCCATAAACTTATATGAGTGACTGTACTTACTATTTCCTACCCAAGTATGTTAAGAATTTGCACTCCTTCGCTATTTTAACTGTTACCACACGGACTGTTGAATTACCAAATGCCGTGCTACCAAAAGGTCAGCTAAAAATCTAACGACCACAATATTAACCAGACTCTGAGATAAAACCCAACCGGGCACAGCACAAGAAAATAAAAAAAAAATTCCTTCATTTATGAGATTCTTACCAAGTTTTATGAAAGATTCTTCATAATTAGCTCCCTAATTAGATGATTAATGTCACACGGTGTCCGACATCGCATGCAATGTTTCACAAATGATTAATTACACAAATCTCGCGAGTCTAACAATTCATGAGGCCGCTTCAGAGTCCAGATTGGATTCCAGTATGATTGTGTCAAGAGCTATGAGCAGGTCTTGAACACTGGGGTTAACCGATTTGATTAGGCGTTCATAGACCAAACACTGAAGGTATGGAATTCTCTGCGTTATTCGCTGTCTCTTGGATCGTTCTCGTCGCCTGTTTTAAATAACGCTTTTATTCCGGTGAGCATCATGGTCCCTCTACGGTCAAAAATGAATACATAAACCGATAAATTCTTTTCCATAACGCGTTTACGCTCAAGTATCGAAAACAGAGTGAATGGCCTCCTTCTTATTAAGTCTCCACTAATATTTTTTTTCAAGTACGTAAGTTTGTTTGGTTAATTTCTTTATTCAATCTGAGCTTTAGTGTATTTTTAACCTTGTTCTGCACTTTTGTCATTTGAAGATTAAGCATTTCATTCTGTGAAAGTTTGTTTGGTTCATGGTCTGCTGTCTTGCTCCAAATATTCACACATTGCACACATGAAATGGTAAAGATGTATAAGGAATTGCCAATAAATCAAAGTCAAATGCCTCTACAATCATTATTTACACGGGTACATTCTTATACGCATGATAACCGACTCTAATTTTTATTTTTCTGTTCAGGAAAACTATTGAGATGGCTGAGTCTGTCTGTCCGTCCGCACTTTTTCTGTACGCCCTCAGAAACTAAAAACTACTGAGGCTAGAGGGCTGCAAATTGGTCTATTGAGCATCCACCCTCCAATCATCAAACATACCATATTGCAGCCCTCCAGCCTTAGTAGTAGTTTTTTTTTTTTTTTTTTTTTTTTTTTGTAAGGTTAAAGTTAGCAATGGCCGTGCTTCTGGCAACACAACAACACAGTCCACCACGGCCGACTGAGAGTTTTATGGGCCGCGGTTCATACAGTATTACACCGAAATCACCGAAAGACAGTTCTATTTTCAGTGGCCTAGATTATAAGCTGTACAGAAAACTAGATTGCGCCGAAGAGTCTTCGGCGCATGTTTTACTTATCCTTTGCAACCAATAAAAGCATAGGCATATAATTCGCTTAACCATTGAATATTTCAAATTCTAATAAAACAGACTTCAAAGAAGTATAAAAACTACCATGCTTGAATGTTTTATAGAAGATACGAAGGTGGGCATGACTATCCAACAATATCTGTAGGATTACGAATCCTGATATGTAAGTAGTAATGAAAAAAATTAGGAAACCGATTACAATGAAAGTGAGTTAAGATAATCTCAATGAGCGTTTTTTCTGTAATCTGGTTGTTTGAAAAGCATTTAAAGAAAAATAAAAACAAAGATTAAGATTAATGAAAGAAAACAAAGTGTTTGGGCTAAAGAAATGTTCCCCTTTTTAATTTAGTTTCTGAGGGCTCTTGAAAGTCAAATTCGCTTACAAAGTCGGCAGTTGGAAAAAAGTTAAGTATATCTTAGTTTAACCAGACCACTGAGCTGATTAACAACTCTCCTAGGGCTAGCCCAAAGGGCCAGTTAGAAAAACCTAGGCATTTTGACAATGGTAATAATAAAGGAAAAATTAGGGAAAATGCACAGGATATCCTTGCATTAAAAACAAATCCACAAAGAAAACAGAGAAAAAAATGACAGATTAGCTGTAGAAGACGACGACGACTTTACAGAGGAGGTGAAAGGAATCCAAGCTATACGGGAGCTCGAACGGTTTCGACGTAAACCCCTTAATTCAATAAATATATCCACAGCCATGATACAACAATTAAAGGAAACGATTTCTTAACTAACAGTCTTTGCTGTGTCTTCATATTTTACAAAACCGGTTGAGCGACTTCGGGCTCAGGGATAAAACCTGCTGTTATTAATAGTCTTCTTAATTACAGCTGCTCGGTAAATGATTGCTCCAATTACAGAACGCTCTGCGAGTTATTCACACTTGAGAATTAGTACAGGCGCGAGAATATGATATTACTTATGCTGATACTAATTATGTTTTGTAATCATGTAATGAAATATGCATGTATTAAACCGTGTCTCAAAACATTTACACAATTCTGTTAAATTCAAGGGTTAAATATCGTTACCTCTTACAGAATTGCACAGTGTATGCATAAATATATATATATATATATATATATATATATATATATATATATATATATATATATATATATATATATATATACACACACACATATATATATATATTCATATAGTATATACATATATATACGTATGGTGTATGTTATAATATATAATTATAAATATTATAATAATATATATATACTAGATATATATATATATTATATCTAATAAGTTGTAATTAATGAGCACTCGGCGATATGAAGCATGTAGAAAAAAGTGGTTCAAAAACATAAAAACATATACAAAGGAAACTTAGATTCTTTTATTCTGTTTTGAAACAAAACAGCTGCTACTGAGAGATATTTAAAGGGCACTAGATGATTTTGCGGAAACTTGAAGATATTTACCGTAAAAAAAAAAAAAAAAAAAAACATTGAAGCATCAGACAATATCAATGAAAATCGGTGACATTTACGCTCCAGTGTTTATTTTATTTTATTTATTTCATTTATTTGATTTATTTTTTATGTATTTTTATTTTCATTTTTTTCATGAGGCGAGGACTGCCTTCCTTCGGAGACTGATCCCCACTTTTCCTCCTGCGTGTGAGTGAGTTTCAGTCACACTTGCTTAGATAAAGTCATGAATTGCTCTTCCCCAGGGCCCTTCCATTAAAAAATATATATTGTTATAATGTTTACTAACTTCCCAGCTGATAAGAGCACCCAGCACCAGCTAACGAAATAGTCTGGTCTGTCAGACCTTATGCAATAAATCAGTCTGCAGTTACGCAATGAAATAGTCTGTCCTTACATGTCAGGTTATTTCCATAAATGCAAAATAGCTTAGTGTCCCCGTGAGGGGGGAGGGGCCGCCCGATGGCGTTCCACTCTGACAGCACTTATAGGGGTGACATAAAATGCCAGAGGGAAACCACGGTACTGACTACACCACACGAGGGACCCACAGAGGAGGAAATATCACACTCGGTTGGAAATTACGGCGGTCGCAACCGAAAGGTCATCGGAGTTCGATTTACCAAATCTCCTTAACAATTTTAAATTTATTGCAAAAATGAATATTTCAATCACACTTCTCTTCAACTCGCCACAGAACTGGTTTTGTTCCCGTTTAGTTAGGCTGGGGTAAAACAAGGGGTCGAGATGAAAGCACTGAGAATGTTCGTATACCGAGGTCTAATGAGTTTTGGAAAATTAAAGAAATTAGCTGCAGAGCAGACCCAGTTGCTCATTCATATTCATTAATCTAATTACTTTCATACCGCGTGGGCTGCTCCTTACATTTTCTTTGGCTAATGCTACCTGCGAAAGACGGTCCAACTTCTCCTTTTTTCCATTTCATGATTTTAAATCGTTCACTGTTCTGAATCAAGCTGCAATGGGAGATCACAAGAGAAGTGAAAAAAAAATGTGTATTCTGAACAATAAAAACGTGAAAGTCTTGACGAGGTAATCATCTCCTTCTGGACTGAAACCATTGTAAGATACTGAGTAAATTCGATAAAAAAAACTATGTAAGTAAACAAACACCCACTGACAGTTTATAAGGGCAAGGATTTAAATCTGAAACCTCTGGAACAATAATGAACCCATTTGATTAAGCAACATATATTACTTATCCACCTTACCATAAAAATTTCCGTAAGCACGGCCTACACTTCCAGAATTGATCGTTGGGCTTAGGTAGCTAAGCTAGTTCTTCAGAGATAACTAAGGTCAGTCCCGGTTTACGATGGTTTCGGCTACGACGTTCCAAGGTTACGACGCTTTTCAATTAAATTCATCAGAAATTATCTCCAGGTTTACGACGCAGGGTTCAGGGTTATAACGAAAAACGCAATAAAAATGCAGTTTACATAGTATTCAATACACCCAAAGCATTAAAAGTAATGTTTTATTATGACTTTTGACGATTTTCGACGATGTTCCGGCTTACTATGACGCGTCTCAAGAACAGAGTTCCCGTCTTAAACTGGGGACTACCTTAAGTATTAATATTCATCTAAAATGATAAAAAAAAACATACTGACTTCTCTGTAGTTACTGACTTATGGACTGCAGATTATGTAACAGTGTGAGAAATTAAAACAGATGAAATATCTATGACAATTATATTGGTAAAATATACAAAAACCTAAACTTTCAAAAGCCAGATGCTACTGGTGACATCTCTTGGGTGATTTACATATTTTAACGACCGGAGTTGATCAGCAGTTAGAGGATTTAAGATAATGTGACTGACGCCCAGTTTTTCTCTGGGGCAACTCACTTTTGGGGAGTGAAAGTCCTATTGGTGAAAAGAAACATTCCTTTATACTATTTTTTTATGATAATGTAAGGATAGGTTTTTAAACAAAACAATGGGAATATAAGAAATAAGGGTCGAGACAGCAAGTCCTATCCTTAGGGGGATATGTAACATCCAAAAGTTTGGACCAAAGTACCTTTATGAATACTGAATTGAACATGGAATTTAGGCCAAAGCCCAAGCACTGGGACATATGAGGTCATCCAGAGCTGAAACGAAAATTGACAGTAAAAGGTTTGAAAGGTGTAACTGGAGGAAAACTACGCAGCTGCAATATGAATCAATTGTCAGGAAAGGATGGAAAGTAACATGGAAGAAAGAGAATATGAAAGGAGGTACAGCAAAAGGAACGAAAGGGGTTGCAGCCAGGAGCCGAAGGGACGCTGCAAAGAACCTTAAGTAATGGCTAGAGTGCACAGCATGAGGTGCACTGACGTCACTATCCCCCTACGGGAAAGGTACTTTTATGCCAAATACTTATAAGGGTCAGTGTTGAGAGGAGCTGGGCGCGGGCTGGTGACGTTCTTAACAAGTATACTCTCGCTGATACAACCAATAAGAAATGAACGCATGGATCTACTCGCACTACGCGTTTTATTATATAAAAGCCATAAGGGCAAGTAAGTTGCTCAGGAAGCTTACTTTGAATCGAACAACTATTTGTTAGTAGAGAAAGAAAAAAATCGGGAAGTACAAAAATTTAAAGTAAGAAATTTACAAAGTAAATATTGTTTTTATTTACGAAAAGACGTAGTATACATCGCACTAAATGTAAAACGCTGGCAGTTTCATTTCAATATTTTTCATGGTGGCTTACTAGTAAATTGGCAATTTACATAATGCCATGATCACAGCGAGAATAAAAGCAATGTAAAGAATAGTAAAGACCATTGCAATAATAATAATAATAATAATAATAATAATAATAATAATAATAATTATTATTATTATTATTATTATTATGATTATTATTATTATTATTATTATTATTATTATTATTATTATTATTAATTATTATTATATAATAATAATAATAATAATAATAAATAATAATAATAATAATAATAATAATAATAATAATAATAATAAGTGGACTTTGGAGAGCTGTTATATAATTTTTTTTTTCTTTATAATTTAACATTTCAAGTTTTCACCTCAAGAGAATCAAGTCGTTGCCATCTACTTACCACCTAAATGTATTTACTTGGTAATAAAAAAAACTCTACTACGAATTATTTGCTGACTTGAATGAATAAATAGTTTACAATGGGGCGGTTATGAACCGAAGTTAGGGCTTCGTGAAATTCGTATACCCTAAGACGAAAAAATCTGAGTATAAAATTCATATCTGATACAAGCTACAACAACTATAACTCTTAAAAGAACACCGAAACGGATTAAAATTCGAACGCTTGATATCTCACACCAACCGCGTAAAAACTGCCACTGAATACAACAGATGTTTTGTTATCACAATAAGAACAGAAGTTAATCGTGAATTTTTTGCAGCGAGATGCAATCAAGTAAGTTGGTAATGCAATGAACTCGGTAATGCTTTTCCTAATGACTTTCGAGACTCGTTACTCTCTCGCTCCTCCCAGCATGCAACGGGATTTGTCAAGGTTTATCACCGGGAAGGGCGCAATTACTCTTGGTTAAAGAGAACCGGAAAATTCGCCACGGTAACCTGATGACAGAATTTCATGTGAAAAATGGAAAAAGGCATTGTACATATATATCAGCAAGAAAATACGATCAAATTATTGTAAAAATATATGATGCTAAATTATTATTAAATATTTTACCTTTTCATTAACTCCAAATAAGGTACAACTCCCCCTAATGAGAGGTATTTACGCTTGTGAGTGTTAATCTGTAGAATATGAGCTTATGTCAAAGCTTCATTACTCTGTCAGTTAACACATTTTGGAAGACTGTGGGGAACTACCGAATGGAAATTGAAACATTAACTTAAGAAGGTTTTTATTCGGTTGGTATTGTAATAAAATACCAACTTCATATTACTAAGGTAATAAAAGTTCTTATTGCTGCATGATCATGAGCTTATATAAAAGTTGAAATTTATTAATACTAGGCTAAATTTTCTACCCTAATATTGTCATTGTCCTCTTAAACCATTCAGTGAAATAAGTCTAAGTTACACATATATCAAACTATTGTGGCGAACAATAATGAACAACCTTCTAATTCTACATGCATTTCCTAACAAATTGATTTTCTATATTTGTAATTACATTCTACTTCTACTTTGTAAATAATTGACGTGACATGAAGAATAATAGAGTCCTAAGTCTCAGACAAAAGCACGCAAAGCGTTTTTTCAATCATCTTTCAAACCGACTTATGGATTTCCATGCCACTGAAGTACTGAGTGTTTCAAATTTCGTCCTAATTTTTGGGAGTGCTGCGCATTGCCATACGTGTTTCATTAACTTTTTTTACTTAAGAAAATGAGGTTAAAGCTGCGCTTAGCCACTCGACCATCCGCAAAAGTGGTGACGTCGATCAGTGACGTCGGTATAGCGTATCCTCCACTATACCTTTTCAAATGGTTGTTTGACTTACTTACAGTTAAATGCATTTATTCTGGGCCATACGAAATTTTGTAAAGCAAGTTGATATATTGCATGATGATATATAAAGTTTTTAAAATAGTTAGGTTACAGGGGTGGCTCTGCGTCACAGATACGTCATAAAGCACCGTTTGTTCGAAACGGTCTGAGGAAAGTCAAGAAGTTGGTCTATTTTCCAAGAGTAAATGGCTTAATTAAGCACATTTGTCAATTCAGTGTACTACCATAAACTAAGATAAGGTTAGTAACACTCGGTGTTTTAGTAGCATGGAAATCCATACGTCTGTTTAAAAGTTGTTTACGAAAAAACACTATTTCATGGCCTCTGGACTGTATAGCAAAGTACCTTCATACTAAACTAACCACCTGTCATTTTTATAAAGCTTCATACCGACCCTCAGTTAATAATATTCAACATTAAGTACACAAAGACATAGTTTAAATGGTAAAGTTCAATGTAAATTTAAAGTTTATACCTTTCTAGGCAAAGGCAGAGGAACATGTGTACTTCGACGCTAAGCTGAGTACCTTGCTCTGAGAGTAGTGTTGATAATTTCTAAATCGTTGTAACAGCCAACAGGAGAAATAGGACTGGCGGAGATAATAAGTGACATAATAAAAATTATAAAAATCCAACAAAATTTCCAAAGATGAAAATGATCTAAGAATACTTTGGAATATGTGTAAAATTTAAAATGCCAAAACGAAGTCTTCCTATTCTTAACCCTACTACTCCAACACAAATGTTAATGACTAACCTTCCCAGACCATCTTCCATCAATTTTCCTCACTATTCTTGAATTCTTCCCTCTCACTTCTTTTTCTTCATTTTGCCTTTTCTTCCTCTGACTTCTAATGGCATTCTTTCTTCTTTCATGGCTTATTAGAATTCAGATACACCAATTCTTATCTACGTGTTATGTAATCCTTCCTAATACTGTCTTTACATGATCCTCTTACACTCATTTCTACAGGTATTATGCACTTGTTCTTGTCTGTATCTTTGAGTGAAACACACTCTCTCTCTCTCTCTCTCTCTCTCTCTCTCTCTCTCACACACACACAACCATATATATATATATATATATATATATATATATATATATATATATATATATATATATATATATATATATATGTATATATATATACATACACACACATATATAATATTTGTGTTTATACATGTATAATATACCCATACACACCACACACACTTTTATATATATATATATAATAATATATATATATATATATATAATTTATAGGTATATGCAAGTATAAACACACAAATCATATATCTGTATTGTTTGTGAGTTTGTGTGTGTGTGTATTTATACGCGCGTAATGTAACCAAATATAACCATAAATTCACTTATGACAAGAGACAAAAGAAGCATCCATCTTTCTAGACAAGACATCCCAACATGAATATTCAGGAGAGCAGAAGGTAAATGATTTTTCATACAAAAGTCTCAGCTCCAACTCACAAGTGAATCCATGTCTTTGTCTACACCAGGATATGACGCGAATGTGATCTGAATATGAATATGAACGGGAAATGATACGTTTAAAATTCTGACAGATTTATATCGCAATATGTCGTGACCTAGATTCCTACTGACTTGGTGCATAGTGCAATTATACATTCGGGGATATCTTTCACTCGAGTAACATTATTTTCACTCCATTTTAATTCGATTTCCACTTGCTATAAAAAGACTTTTAAAGCAATCTTCTAAGCAGCAGTGTCCCTTGTTGACAACTTGAAGAACAGGGCAATGAAGATCGGTGGTAGGTAGATGAATACGTATCGGTCAAGGAAACAATTATATATAGCAAGCAGGCTGAGAACACTTAATTAAATCATCAATTAATATTCAAGAAATGGAATATGTGTTTCTCAAGCAAAGAAACTCCAACCCAAAGGAAAGAGGCTTTGCGAAAATTACCTAGGCAAATTTTCTGCATAGCGAATAATGCTGTATGAAACTCTCACCCACGGCCCATGAAACTTTCAGCCACGGCCCGGTAGTGGCCTGTGCCGTTACACTGCTATTATGGCTAACTTTAACTTTAAATAGAAACGACTGAGGCTAGTGAGTTGAAATTTGGTATGTTTGATGATTGGAGGGTGGATGATTAACCTCACAATTTGCAGCCATTTAGCCTCTGTAGTTCTTAAGGTCTGAGGGCGGACAGAAAAAATGCGGACGGACAGACAAATACCCAACTCAATAGTTTTCTTTTGCAGAAAATTAAAACAGCCGAATGGCTCACATAATTCTGTCAAATTTTTTTTATGCTCCTGATTTCGTCTCTCATCCCCGAGTTCCCTTCCTGAAAGCTACTTAAGGCACTGGTCATTTTGGGCTCCTAAAGAAGTAGCTAGTCCTTCCGTCCTTGCTCATGCCTTCCAGTCTTGTAGATCCAAAGAGAGTAACGACGAAACAAGCAGGAACATTGATGCTGATGATGATGATGATGATAGTGAATGAGGACGAGAAGAAAAATGACTCAGCCATGGTGTCAGCAAGGTAAAAAGTAAATAAATGGGACACCGACAGGAAAAGGGACATATCCAAGGAAGAGAGAAGGAGGGAGGGAGATGATAATGACGAATAACAAAAACGCAGAGATGAAAAAATTTACCTTTTTTGAAATCCGGGCGTCGCCCAAATATATTATAATTAATGAAAACATACATTATACCAAATATCATACTTCTGCGAGAAGATTCTACTCACTGAGAAAACCTTAGCAGTTGTATATGCTTGCTTGTACCAAGCAAAGTTTGCTTACAAGCGCGTGCTTTTACTCTTGCAGCTGCGCCAACAAGAAGGTAATAAACCAGCGGGTGTTTCTGGCAATCTGTTCGTCGGATCTTCGCTAAAGGAAATGAAAAGAAAGTTTTGTATATTGGTCGTCATTTTATCGAGATGTATTTCGCAGAGTGACGTTAGAGCGCATTCTCATTTAGTATTCTTGAGGAAGCAGACAGACATACCGTCAAAATTCACAAGAACTTCTGAGAGAGAGAGAGAGAGAGAGATAGAAAGAGACACAAAAAGTACAATCCGTACCTTATGCAGACACGAGAGAGAGAGAGAGAGAGAGAGAGAGAGAGAGAGAGAGAGAGCAGAATTAAAATGATCAGTACTTTATCCAAACTCCAGAGAGAGCAGAAAAAGTACTAATAGTACCCTAAGTAGACACATGAGAGAGAGAGAGAGAGAGAGCAGAAGTAAAACTATCAGTACTTTATCCAAACTCCAGAGAGAGAGAGAGAGAGAGAGAGAGCAAAAAAAGTACTATCAGTACCTTATGTAGACAGACATGAGAGAGAGAGAGAGAGAGAGAGAGAGAGAGAGAGAGAGAGAGAGAGAGAGAGATTCTGCAACCAATGGACATATTAAGATAAAATTCACATATCCCGTGTGTGAGTGTGTTGTGAATCTGATTCTCATATGACCATTATCATAGAGATACCTCTCTCTCTCTCTCTCTCTCTCTCTCTCTCTCTCTCTCTCTCTCTCTCTCAACACCGGCGCCTCCCTCTAGTGTCATTATTGGATGCCAGAATTTGAATATCTGGCCCAGTGCTAATCCCGTAGCCCCGAAAAGTGCAACTCGATAAACAGACTCCCCAATTAAAAGCTCTCTCTCTCTCTCTCTCTCTCTCTCTCTCTCTCTCTCTCTCTCTCTCTCTCTCTCTCTCTCTGCCCCTCCGGCCGTGTCAGCCACCCCGAAATAATTGGGAAGCAAAGGTTCGCAAATATTTCACGTTGTGAGTCCATTTTTATGCCAGCTCTAGAACGTAATTATAACGGAAGCGAAATTTATAGCTTTTCATTTTGGGGAAAAAAAAGAGAGAAAAAAGAACCGCGAGTCCATATCGCAATGGAGTTCATTAAGGTTCGAGATACGGTTCGCCCAAGCGATTCGAAACAGTTTCGGATCTTTGGTCAGAAGGCCTAGAGAAGCTTAGTAAACTAAAAGTGCAGTATACAAAAACAGATGAAGAGTCTTGATACGTTTAGTAAAAAAAAAAAAAAATACAGAATAAAGGAAAGGAAAGATCAAGACGCATAAATGATAGATAATGAGCGATTATCTACTTTGCAAATGTCATTAAAATAAACTTATGATATTCAGTTATCTACCACATTTCCAAGGACAACCGTAAATAGATAATGAGAGCGATTATCTACTTCGCAAACGTCACTAAAATAAACTTATGATATTCAGTTATCTATCACATTTCCAGGAGGGACAACCATAAATAGATAATGAGCAATTATTTACTTCGCAAACGTCACTAAAATAAACTTATGATATTCAGTTATCTATCACATTTCCAGGAGGGACAACCATAAATAGATAATGAGCGATTATTTACTTCTCAAACGTCATTAAAAGAAACTTATGATATTCAGTTATCTACCACATTTCCAAGGACAACCGTAAATAGAATAATGAGCGATTATCTAGTTCGCAAATGTCATTAAAAGAAACTTATGATATTCAGTTATTTACCACATTTCCATTAAGGACAACCATAAGCCGAGAGACGAAACTTTTCTCTCACATTCGATCATCTTGCCACCGGAGTTTATGGCACTTAAGATGACGAGAAAATAAAATCACACGTCGGTGAAACTGATGCCGCACGGGCGCAGACATACGCAACTCCAGTAGCTGCCAATTTAAAGAAATTGTAGCTACATTGGGGACAAGAAAAACTTAGATGCAAGATGCTCAATGAGGACAGAGTGATGACAGAAAGATTTATGTGTGGGTGTTAGTTTAGCCTCGGCGCCAAAAAAACAAAACAAAAAAATATTACCGTTCATTCTCTTACTCTTTTACATAAATGATTATATTTATGCATACACACACACACACACACACACACACACACATATATATATATATATAGATATGATGATATATATAAATTCTTCTGTTAAAACAGCACACGCCTCAAGTATAAAAGGCCCATTAAAACACTGGTTTAAAGTTGAGGAATGTATGTCGGTGGACTGACTCCACCCCAAACCCTTATACGATATATATATATATAATATATATATATATATATATATATATATATATATATATATATATATAAATATATATATACATATATATATATATATATATATATATATCTCATTCGAGCTACAAATGTCCTTTAATATCTAATTCGCTCTACCTCGGAATTGATATATTTTTATATATGTACCGAGGGGGAATTTTTTAGTTGATAATAATTTCGTACCCCCATGGGATCGAACCACCGTCCAGTTGGACGGGGAACGAAATCAGGATCGGACAGTGATATAAACCTTTCGCCTCTCTGATAGCCGTGTTTCGGTAGTGTCACTGTCCGATCCTGATTTCGTTCCCCGTCCAACTGGACGGTGGTTCGATCCCATTGGGGTACGAAATTATTATCAACTAAAAACTTCCCCCTCGTACATATATATGAAAATATATCAATTCCGAGTAGAGCAAATTAGATATTAAAGGACAATTGTAGCTGGAATGATTTATATGAATCGGACGGTGATGTGATAAATATTCATTATATACATATATATATATATATATAAATATATATATATATATATATATATATATATATATATATATATATATATATAGGCAGGGGAAGAGAGCAGGAACATACACAGATCCAGTACAAACTACATTTACTGTCGAAGCGTTTCTTGACCCATGGTCACATCATCAGGACATCTATAGCTACACTATAAAACGGGGCATTCAGCGTGCATAATTTTAAAGAAACATACACAAATTATAAGAAAACTTAAAATGGAAAATCAGCTGCACTTAAATAGCCAATCACACTTGAACACATTTACACATTAAAAAACCAAGTAAACTTAAAATGGACTTTACAAAATGCAGAACGCCATAAAAACATTTAAAAAACGAACTTACAAGGAAGGGCACAAAGGCCCACTTCTCTCAGGGTGTTAAGTTATACAACTTATTTGTCCGCCTTCTTCTTCTTCTTCTTTTTCTGCTCTTAAGTTGTGTATACTTTTGGAGTGCTTTCCTGTTTCACCCTGAGAGAATGCGCCTTTGTGCTCTTCCTTTAAGTTCGTTTCTAAAAATTTTTATGGAGTTTGTATTTTGTTATGTTCATTTTAAATTTTCTTGGTTTTTTAATGTGTAAATGTATTTAAGTGTGACTCATTATTCAAGTTTTACTAATTTTTACTGATATACTATATTACATAAGTATAGTAAAAATTGACTCGTCAGATATAAATTAATACAAAGCAGCTTAAAATAGTAAAAAAATTAATACAAAGCAGCTTAAAATGGTAAAAAAAAAGTTAATACAAAGCAGCTTAAAATAGTAAAAAGAGGCTCCAATGATACATATTAAACGGCTGTCAGCATAACGCGTGACTGCCTACAGGCTAACTGGGATTTGCACAGCCTATGGGACTCTCATTGTAGAAGATTAACTACCTACATTTCTTGCATGTATTAGCATCCACGAGATCTTTCACCAAGCTACAGGTTTATAGCGACACATTCTATCAACGGCGTTTCGAAGAAAGATGCAGGAATCTGGACAAGAAATCATTCAGGCTGTCAAAGGATAGTTTTTTTGTTTTGTTTTTTTGCAGCCAAATCGGAGACAAAATGTAAGATTTGTAAGTGTAATTCCACCTTATCATAATCATGTAATTTCAATTTTCTGTCTATGAAACAGTCTTCGAAATTATCGTTATTACTAATAAACTTATGAATAAAATACACTTCATAAAACTTCCTGAGCAAGTTCCCGCAAAACTGAATGCCGGTAATCGAATGATAAAAGCATACGTATGTAAAACCCAATGCAAATAAAAGATAATATAAATATAATTATATATATATTATATATATGCACCACATAATATATACATATACATTATGGATATACACTACATAAAACTAATACTATGCCATAAATATTTGTGACTATAGTAACAAAACATTCACACACACAAATACATACATACATACATACATACATATATATATATATAATATATATATATATATATAATATATTTTGTATATATATATGTATATATATACATATATATATACAAATACATATACAATATATATATGTGTATATATGTGTGTGTGGTGTGTGTGTGTGTGTATATATATGTGCGTGTGTGTGTGTGTGTGTATATATGTGTGTGTGTGTGTGTGTGTGAGTACGCACATGTATTTAAATAACGAATTGATGAACATAACCCTCGAAATCCAAACCGGAAACGGACTAAGAGGAGGGAGGCCTTCTTGAGGTAGGCAGCCGAGGCTGGTTGTGTGCACCTTTCCTCAGCCTATGTAATTTTCAGGACGACACAGGTGGTTTACCAGGTGAGGTGACCATCCAATTAACATTCCCATCTTATTGGCTATCCTTGGTAGCGACCGAACCATGACAGACACTACCTGCTTAACCCTCAGATTTCCTTAAAGCCATTTCACGTAGTCACACACACATGTAATATATATATATACAATAGAGAGAGAGAGAGAGAGAGAGAGAGAGAGAGAGAGAGAGAGAGAGAGAGAGAATTATTCCATATAGCAGTCTCGAAATTATTATGTAAATCTGTATCCTTTTCGTAGCCTCTTACATTCAAATTCATTTGAAAGGAATGTTTAATAGTAAAACCTATTCAACTTGAGTTACTTGAACTTACTTACGCAGTGCAATACATACATAAAAAACAAAGCAATCAATTTTAAAGTTTGTTCCAAGTAGTGACAATACTGTGTAAGTTTAAATTAAACCTATAAATAAAGTGCAACTATAAACCTCAACTCGAATATGTGTATATAAAGGATAACATAAAGACACCAAAGAGACGAATGGAATCGTTCATTACTTCTTCTTACCCTCGTTCTCCTGTTGAAGTCACCAGGTGGTCTCTTCCAATAATTACTTGATTACAGGAAAGATCTGTTCTCCCTTCCCTTTATGCTAACCCTAACCCCCTTCTGCTCCATGCTTGTAACAATTATTGAGTTCCCTAATGCGCAGTGATGAAGGGGCACCGGTCTTTATGAGCACTAAAGGTCAATATTCGTACCCTTCAATGGCTACCCCATTAGTGACGAGTTAAAGCTTTTTTTTTTAATCCCTCGAGAGAAAGTTTATTTTACAGTAAGTCTTACTGGGTCTATGATCTTCTAAACTGGCTTTATAAGCAACAGAGCTAAACATTTGGAACATGTGATACTTATGATGCTCAAAAACATGTTCCCTAGGATTTTTCATCAATAGAGTGTAACACTTTATGATGTCCTGAGTATTTTCCGGTCCACAAAGGAATTTTCTGCAATGAAAAGAAGGAACTCCTTTTAAAAAAGAAATAAATCTGAGCCGAAATCTTGAACCGCAGATGGAGTTTACTAGTTTTGTCGCCATGAATGGGTAATTCCAGTTTAACAGGAAACTCGCCTACGAAGCAATGTTCTCTTTTCAAAAATGTTTTGTTCACCTTGCAGCTGTGCGATATAGAGAATACAGTGCGAAATGTTATCACCTGGTATTTACTGGCAACACTTGAAACATACAGAATTCCTTAGTAAACCAAAGATTCTTAGAATCTTCCGATGTTGAATTCGGCATTTATTCTGAGAAGGCTGGGTTCGGACAGATAATTCAAAATGTTGCTTTACCAATCTAAGAATGCAAAAGGAAAAATAAATGCATAAGATTTATGCCTACTTGCTCCTCCACAACTAATGATGACCTTCTATATATAAGAATTTGTCCTTATGAAAGGAAACTCCCGAAAGGTATCCGTGTGATTATTACGTTTTGGACTAGTATATGAAATGAATTTGTTAACACCATGACCCTTCTACCCTACACGGAAAGGCTGTATGCATTAACAAATAAACATATAATATACATACATCCATATATATTGACACGAATTGAGCATTTTCAACCAAAATTGGTTTACACATAACTCAGCATCTGGGAAAGAATACTGTAGGGGTAAGACATCACTTGCACCAAAGGGGAGGTGTGGGGAAGGGGTGAGAAAGGGGTGAAAAGTAAAAATAACTGAAAACAACAGATATTAGTGTCTAATCCATAGTTTTTGAGGTCGCTGAGATTAATAGTGACACTCCCGATGCCCTTCAAGTCCTAGTTCAGTCCCAACTGGGAGGGTGGTGAAAGCGGGTGGGAAGGGGGCGACATGTAAAAATAATTAAAAACGACAAATATTAGTGCCTAATCCATAGTTTTCGGGGCCACTGAGATGAATAGTGATGCTCCTAATGCCCTTTAATTCCTTGTTCAGCCCCGATAGGAAGGGGAGGTGAGAAGGAGTGGGAAAGGGGTGACATGTTAAAAAAACTGAAAATGACAGATGCTGAGATGAATAGTGACACTTTAGATGCCCTTCAAGTCAACGTTTAGCTCCATTAGGAAGAGGGGTGAGAAGGGGGTAACGTAAAAATAACCAAAAATGACAGATATTAGTCCAGTCCATATTTTTGTGGTTGCTGAGATGAATAGTGGCACTCACAATGGCCTTTAAATCCGAGTTCAGCCCCGATAGGAAGGTTGGGGGTGGGGGAGAAAGGGTGGAAAGGGGATGACATGTAAAAATAACTGAAAATGACACATATTAGTGACTAATTTATGGTTTTCAAGGTTGCTGAGATGAATAGTGCCACTCCCGATGTCTTTTAAGTCTTAGTCCATCACTGATTGGAACAGGGGGTGGGAAGGTGATGACATCTACAAATAACTGAAAACTACAGATATTTGTGTCTAATAAATAGCTTTTGATGTTGCTGAGATGAACAGTGACACTCCTGACCAACCAGGCACTGCCCGGGAAAACTCTGAATGATAACTGGTAAATTTTGCCATTCAGTAATGTAAATTTTGATAAAAACACCCTATGCATGCCTCTCTCTCTCTCTCTCTCTCTCTGCGAGTTTCCCGTCTACATCCTCCTTTTTTGTTTTCTATTTCCGCCTCCTGCCTGCTCTTTATAGAAAACAATCCATTGACCTCCAAAATCCAGAGAGCAAAACGAAACTGATAAAATGGGTCAATGAGAGAAAGTCGTTCTCAGTCCAGGTCAGACCTCCCTAGAAACCCTCAAGTTCAAAGTCCCTCGCATCCGCGGGGTCCCCTTTTTGTCCCCTGCCCGTTTGTGTTCATGTGCTGCTTAATTAGGATAATACCTTCCGACATCTTCCTTCTCGGTGCCTAATACGAAGCGGAACCAGAAATCAAGACGGTAAAGTACGGGTTTACTTGGCAGTCACCTATGTCTCTTTCTATATTTATTTCTTTATTTCTCCATGTCTGTGCTTGTGCGATCATTCATAATTATCCCTTGTCACCTCCCCTCAGCTGAGCCCTTGTTCTATAAAGCTAATCTAATTTAAACACTGTGGTTCCCTTGTCTATGATTTAAAAGTGCTCATTGCTTGAATGAACTCCTTGTATTAGCAGTGCAAAGAAACTTAACTAAATAAAGGAGAACGTCATTCAGCGTTTGTGTTTCACACCCTCCCATTCAATACACTAACGTTCTGTGAAGTAATTCAGTTATTACGTGACCTTTGAGGTAATTCTGAGAACGTAGCATTTATATTAGAGCAAGTCTGAATATTTGGCGGCATCACCACACGTGTGCGACATACACCACACGTGTTCAAACCTTCGTATGTCGCACACGTGCTTATAGAGCAACACAGTGTTTCAGATATCCTATAGCCTTTATGACCTGCTGTGAGAGGTGGATCACCCTTCTCCTTAGAAGCTCGGGACCCTTAGATTCACGCTCCAAGTCCTCAGTACGGGTTGGAACCCGACCACGTGTTTTCCAGTGCTACAAGCATCTGTTTCAGTAATAAGTCGGACCCTGAATGTCTTTAGTCCCGTTTAGTCTGTAAATATACCCCCTTTAATTTGATCCTTAGAGTTTCCTTTCATTATCCCTTGAAACCTAATCTTGGCCCTAAGCCATACCTTTGTCCATAAGGCCTATCTTTTGATAGTCAGATATATCTACTTTCTTGCACAGCCTTCGAGTCCAAGATTTCTAAATATATATATACAATCATACATCTATATATATATATATATATATAATATACTTATATATATATATAGATATATATATATATATAAGAAAGTTTTATAGCCTCCTTCTCATCCATCATAACGAAAATCTCCAATATAGCTTTCTTTTTTTGTATTCATCTGTTGAAATACACCTTTCTCAGTTTTGAAACCTCACCAAACAATTTACATTCTCCAATTTCCTCCGTTTTCCCGAAATCAAAGTCCATTCGGTGGGGCGGGCGACAGGAACACGAAAACCCTTTTGTCGGCGCAAATGCTTTCGCAAGCGAGAGAGGCTTCCTCCCATTCCTGCAGGCACTATCCCGTTTAATTGGCACGGTCGTGCTTTACTAATCTGACTGGCAAGTCTTTACACTCACAGGCACGGTTGACCTTTGATGCTGTGACACCAGTTTCGCATAAAAACAGACCGAATGGCCTCTCTCTCTCTCTCTCTCTCTCTCTCTCTCTCTCTCTCTCTCTCTCTCTCTGCTCGAGTTTAAATATTTCTCTGATTTCTTATGAACAGTTCTTACGAAATTTGAGATGAAATACTCTTATATCATACACAATGGGAAAGAATTTTAATGATGTGTAGCAATTTTAGTAACATTACAGCATATTATATTAAGAATAATTTTAATTTTATTTTGGTTTGATTTGATTTAGAAAAGTGAGTAAAATCTTTTATCCACACCTAATCTTGGACTTGCTGCACAGTCAGCGCATTACAAGTTCTAACCACGCAACTGCAAATGTAAATACGTAGCATGAATTACTGAGGCGAGAAACGGACATGTTATCTGAAATAAATAGCTAAACACTTAAAAGATATCAGGGGTTAAGTGAACGCGTAAGCTTTCGTGAGCTGTCTCTATATCTATGTACATAATGTGTATATATGTATGCATATTCACACATATAGATACATATATACATATATATGTGTGTGTATATATAAGATAGTAGTATGTAATTTGACAACAATAGCACATTCATTATACTGTTCGTCATCCGAACAGTAAAGTTAAGCAATCTTGGTCTAGTCACTACGTGGATGAAATACAAATAAGTTATGGAAACACAATGGACACAGAAGCTCTTAAACCATCTGTAAGAAACAGCATGGCGCTACCTCCTCTAAGATGAAAAGTAAAGCATATATAAAACTAATACACAATTAAATAAACATAAATAAATACACACACACATTATATATATATATATATATATATATATATATCTATATATTATATATACATATATATATATATATATATATATATATATATATATATATACATAGATACATATAATCTACAGTGTATGTGTAAATACTAAGAGATGTATCCGATATCCGCATCCACATATCATCCGCATTAGCATTGCAAGCAATATCCCATCCACACGCATCCACATCCATAGTTTGAGAATGAGGATATCACCCCCTTCTCAGTGTTCAATAGTTCATACTCATGCATTGTAGCTAAAGGTATGTTTTTTTTTTTTGCCACATTTGGCTTTTTACGTTTTATTGCACATAATACATGATATACAATACATTTCATACAGAATATACTCTACAAGTAGCTCTGTTATAGCATATTAGTTTTATAGCATATTTGGTTCAGTAATTACATGTCATTTACAGCAGTAGTAATCATAACGGCAGAGTATTGCATTTTCTAGAAAACTTTCTTTCTCCCTCACTAATGCTAAGAATGGCTTTTCTTTGTTATCTTTCAATAGATAGTTAATATAGGGCTTCACTGAAACACTTGCGTAAATCCTTAAGCCATATAATACGTGAAAATGATAATTATAAAAGTTATACACTGGAGGAGCTTTGAACAGTGGCGGGCTATGGCGTAGACTAATTGCAGTGATACCAGATACAGACAAATGAATAGCGCACCACAAAATGATATAAATGCTACATAATATTCCCTATGCTCCGATAAACATGAATAATTGCATTTACGTATTCCTAACACAACATGTATGCTAAATGTGCATTAGAAATACAGGTACATATTAATAATAATAATAATCATACATATAAGTAAATAATTGTGATAATCCATCAGCTTTGACTTTTGTTACCCTTATCATACAATGAGCATGAAATAACCTTGTGCCAAGATAACTAAAACGTTAACGTTTAGCTGTTACTGTGTGTACGTTCATATGAAAGTATGCACACACTATATATATACATGAGTTATCACATATGTTTCTACTTTCTATTAGTACATCAAACATTATGTGGGTTAACAAATAATTTTGAATTATACAGCTGAAAATAATCGTTAACATAATCTTTAACAATTATATATATCTCAATTATTTAGATTTACAAAGTATCCGAATCGACATCCGCATCCGCGAGGGTATGGTCATCAGATATCTGCATCTACATCCGCATCCGCATCCGCATCTGCAAATTTAGAACATTGATATACGCATCCAAATCCGCAAATTTGAAAAAACTGATATCCGCATCCGCAAATCCCATTTTCCTACATCCGATACATCTCTAATATATATATATATATATATAGATATATATATATATATATATATATATATATATATATATATATATAATATATATGTATATGTGTATGTGTATTTATAAGTGCTATCCACTTATTCAAAGAAATTTTAGATCGCCCTTCAATCCTGGGTGGTATGTGTGCGCGCGTTCAGACAGATAAATTAAAGTCTCCATTCTGATGAGCATAAAAATCTCATTACCCGTATAAATTCCATGCCTGTTATTTGCCCCACAAAGCCACGCTTCGAAAAAAAGGTAATGAAGAAAAAAGTAAAATCAGGCTGTAAAGCCAAGTACTAGATTCAGCTAATTATCCCTAATGAACAACGTATCTTTTCAGCGGAGCATTGCCCAAAATATATGCCATGAATATTTTTCCATCGCTGGGGATCATTTTTGCATTTACGGCCTGTTGGCGATGAGCCATATTGGGATCACATTATTACCTTATCTCAGTTTTGTTCGAAACGAAAACAATGCTAGAAAATAGCGATGTTTCCAAAATGATCTTTTCTCATTAGTTTATCAGTTTAAAGATTATGAAAACATTTAGTTTTAAAGATATTACAAGCATACGCTGATGACTAAATCAAGTCAATATGGATATATAGCTGAAGAAGCATTTATTTTTTCTGTAGGATATGAATCGACGACGCTCCGACGAATCAACAAAGCTCCATTGGACTGTATCGAGTCAAAAGGAAAACCTCTGGCGAGGTGTTGCACGACGGACTCCGATACAAAGTGCTGCAGCTGCTGCAATGGAAACTGCCCATCATGTTGGGAAAACTGCTCACTGAGAGAAAGGTGAGGATCCAGAACAACGATGACGGAGTATCCAATTCTTAACGATTTACCCTCGGCTTCGGGCAGTGTCTCTCCCCCAGAACTCTCCATAATATATAGTCTTCAGCAGAGATCCCAGTCAGTCTTTCCGTCTACAAAGACCGAGAATGACCTTGCTTTGAGAATAGCCATGGAACTAGCAAGAATAACTTTGCAAAAAAATGTGGAAAATGAATTCGAACTAACCACGTCGCAGACACAACAAACGAATATTTTAGGGTAGGGAAACCGCTTAAGATTCACTAAAGAATTCGATGCCGGAGTATGTAAATTCTACGCAAATTCGAAATACGAAGGGAAATGCAAACATCGATACACTGATGATATAATGTTCAAATATAAATAACCATAAAAATTCAACAATTAAATAAAATTATTCCTATTACTAACAAATGTTAATTAACAACCAAGATAAAGTATATTTGTAAACAAAAAATCTATAAAAAGGGCTATTATCCCGGAAGAGGGTTATATAAAAGAAAAAAAAGAACCGGGCCACGTCTCTGCAAAAGTTACCGACCCATGTCAGTGTATCAAAGGCCTTTACCAGCCTCTTGCCCTCTAAGGCGTCTCTGTAAAGGCTGAGCAAGAGATTATTATGACCTAACTTACCTCCAGATTTAAGATAAAAATAAATAAAGTTATATAAAGCGTAATAAACAATATTGGAGCCTGAATGAAAGTCTTCAATATATCAATACAAGCTTAGAGTAATTAACAGAATAATAAAATTAATATTATTATAATTTCAGTAGGTGAAACCTATTCACATGGGACAAGCACTCAGGGCCCATTGAGGCAGCGAAAAATAAACGAATAAGAAACGAATTAAAGTACGCCTATTTTTTCAAATGTTGTCAAACCAAGTGAAGATCAACTCGGCTGACACAAGAAATCCCCCGGACTGGTCGGCTCTGTTGCTGTTTCTTGCCTTCTAAAGATTGTCTACTGAATTACCTCCCTGCCTTGGTTCCCCGATTTCTATGGCAGTCTCTCTTTGGGGAACTAAGCTCATAACTCTCTCTTGGGTTAAACACAATTCTCCTGTTCTCCGCTCTTTTTATCTCTTCTAATCTCTCATCATTATAGCTTTCTGTTTCAAGTGGCGGTCCTGATCTCATGAAAGTGGCAGGAACATAATTTGTTTACTATTTTCTCTTCAGGTCTTTGATTCCTATGGCCTTCCCTTAAATAAGAACTGAAATATTGCTTTAGCCGATGGTTTTTTTTTTTTTTTTTTTTTTTTTTTTTTTTTTTTTTTTTTTTTTTTAAACTTCGAAGCGTCATGTTAACCCTACTAGGGACCTTGGCTTAAAATCATACAGGGATCAAAATGAGGAAATGGGACAGAATATCAGTGATTAAACATTAATAAATATAAATGATTAACACGGGTTTATGTTAATCTATTGTGAATCTACGGTTTATGTGTGGAACAGAAGTAAACAATTCAGTACAACAACAACAACAACAACAACAACAACAACAATAATAATAATAATAATAATAATAATAATAATAATAATAATAATAATAATATTAATCGTAGCTGTAGTAGTGAAAGTAGCAATAACATTACTACGAGTAATATCAGATAGCTATAATATAATTAGGTACGGTTATGTAAATCTTACGGTTTTATAAATGAACAGAATAAACAAAATCTACCTCTATAAGACAATATAAAATGGAGTCTTTGTTCTTTACAAATTTAATAAAACATGGCTGCCCAGCCCTGGGTTCACTTACTATACAAGGAGCCAATAAAGTCCTGAAATGCTTTTCATTAAGTTTCATTAATCAGAGAAGAGTTCAATATTGCTGAATATAAGAGGAAAGATGATACCAATCGCACGTCTTATATATTCAAAAATGGAAAGAGGATTTCATTCCAAGAAATTTGAAAAACACTGAAGTCATTCTGTGCAATTAGCATAGCACAGGAACATATTTCTTATCTATAACATTCATACGGTTTAGTAACTTTTATTTATTTTAATTTTATTTTATTGTAATTTAATTCTATTTTATTGTAATTATTATTATTATTCTTTTTTGCATATTTTAGCTAAAAGTAATTGCTCATACATAACGTTATGAATCTGTCGTAAGCAAGTTATAAAGATTAAACATTTCCCTCATAATCGCTTGGCCAGCTCGTGACGTCAGTCTTGAAGGGAAATATCAGCTGATTGTCACCTGTCAATAACGATGGAAATGCAGGCGTTGGAGAAGCTCACTCTGTGATAATGGTGGTGATAACGGCAGCAATACTTACACGGGCCGTTAAGTCGTCAAGAATTGATATTTGGAGTAGTATTGCACTTCGCGATACGACTCTCTCTCTCTCTCTCTCTCTCTCTCTCTCTCTCGCAAATTCATAGGTTAAAGAATGTTACCAATAGCTGACACTCTCATAAGTACATGAAATACATTTTCATAAAACAGACATACAGAATAAAGCATTAACTTTTAAAAATAATTAAACTTAAGTCTACCAATATCTCTTAGTGGTACCTCTTCTACCGGCTCCAGTACAAACCGTACATTCCTGGAAGCACTCATTCATCTTGTCTCCATTACCAATATATACTACTAGCAGATTTACTGCAAATGACTTCGTAAGGGGAGTGGATAAAACTCTATAGACACTAATTAAACAATAAAACAAACAAACTAATGTATAACAAGAGCCTATCTAATGCAAAAACCTCGTACCTCGTCGCCCCAATCAAACAAGCCCTCCTCCCTAACCTGCAATCCAACAACAATTATTTAAAGACCATTTCCAGGTAGGAGGTAGAAAGTGAAATATGATTAGAGGACAGACTGAAGACTTGTCAACAACATCCACATCCTACGATATGCCTTTATATTTATTTTTATTTTTTACCTACCTCTCACAGCTTGAAAATTTGTTCATTTACCCCTTTCCTCTACTGCAGACAAGAACATCAAGATTCCCCTAGCCATGCATATATTATTATATATATATATATATATATATATATATATATATATATATATATATATATATATATATATATATATAATTATATATATACATATATATATATATATATATATATATATATATACACATATATATGTGTGTGTGTATACATACATATACATAGCTATGTATATATAATACATTCAACAGCTTTTGTTAACCCAAGTAGTATCACTAACATCACGGTGCCATCCAACACATTCTGAAAACTATATCAACTAAACTAGGCTTTTATGCCATCCCAGTCTCCTCCAACCGACAGAGTAACTGGTTTAGTCCTATCATGCTTAAGCTAATATCTCAAGAGTGTTCTTCACCTATCACCTTCTTTTAAGGCCTAAGGGACGACAGACGACAACCTGATCCTTTCCTTAAAACAGTCCTCACGAAAAAAAAGAGGAGCAATAAAAAAAATTGAAAGGGTTGGAATTGCCTTATGAAAGATGGAGATTATAACATTCACGGAAAATGGAACATGGATATTTCTCCAGAGCAAAAGTGAAAGGGTTTTCCAAGTAAATCCGAGCAATAATTTAAGTTAGAGGGAATATCTCTGCCAAGGATAGTCAACACTTAAAATGAACCTCTTATCACTTTCAAGCTTAAGTGAGCTCGTATTACCAAAGACATAAGCTGTTGCGAGATCTTGTCCTTCGACCTATCACCAACTCGGTGAATTTGATTATTTAGAAATTTACTGTTATTATTTATGAATATGAAAAATGAGCATGAAATAGTTGCTGGCCACAAACCATTCAAGAATGTGGAAGATCAGTAATCATGCTCTGTGACCATGAAGGTCCAACGTGGTTAATCTAATTATTTTGGAATTAAACGCCATTCATAAATTTGAAATAAATGCCACAAATTATGTCATCTCGAGGAGAACACTTGATGAATATTTTGACAAAGTAAAATCCATTCGTTAGCTTTCAGACAGACAGACAGACAGACAGATAGACAGACAGACAGACAGACAGACAGAGGGACTTCTAAAAATAATGATAGCTTCTTGATTATTACCACTGAGTAGCTACGACTGAAATTGTCGACTATACAAAGTAATTGTGAATTTTGTCTGAATTATTGTTTGCTACCTACTACTATATTAAATCATTAATGCTTTACACCTAATTATTTATACACTTATGTCGCACAAAATCAATCTTACAATTTTATCCTATTTAAGATTGTCTTTTAACAACTAAAACAATCTGTACATAGAAGAGAACCATGCACACTTTTATTATTATATAATAATATACTGAAGCTTTTCTTCCCAATTTTGTTAATAATTTTCGGCTCAAAACCAAAGAAAGCAGAGGAAAATTCACAGAGAAATTCCATCCTCCATTCCTCCCTATATTTCGTTTACCGTACTATCTGCATTCATAGATGCCTTGCCACTTTTACCATAGGTTAGCTGCAACTGATTTATCTACTTTAACCTTCCTAACAACGACGATGTTCGAGTAGTGAACAGTTTCCGCTCGCCCCAGGCACTTTTTGAACGCACTGAAGACCGTACAATTTTTCCAATTACCTTCGCTTGTATTTCTGGGGTTTGGAATAGGGAGGATGCGAGATGAAGCCGCGTATTGTGCACATAAAAGTAGCGACTCACATATCTATATATATGTATGGATATGGGCACGAGTATCTATAATGTATATCAATCAGCAAAAAATGGAAAATCTATCATCATTATTATTATTGCTGTTGATTTTGTCACTGAATAAAAGTTAAATATTTCCCAATAACGTTATGAAATAAATCATCATTTTAATATTCCTGAATGATTTTATACGTTCATATAAATAACATTCCAATAATCTTATTTCAAATTCAAAATGAAAACTTCGTCGTTAAAAATGCTTAATTAATTAAAGAGAAAATTTCGGGGAGCGTTCCGTCCCTATTATTGTTATTATTATTATTATTATTATTATTATTATTATGATTATTATATTTTCTGGTAGTGGTCCATCCTTCAGACATGTCTCATTAATCACTGTCTCCCCGGCGTTTACTTTATCATTTGTCTTTACAGTTTTGGTGAACAAAGAGGTATAAAAATAATGGGTAAACGACAGGTCAACCCACATTTCCATCAATTATTGGCACATCCCAGTTTGTGATCTTTCCATTTTTGGAGAAGTGACGAAACCTTCACCTGCTCAAATCCAGTCATTTCATTTCTTTTTGTAAGATGTTTGTAAAAAGTAAAAAGTAAAGGAAAAGTGCTTACTACCAAAGTGAGTCCGCCACTTTAAGAAGTAACTGAATATTCAAATATGCTATACCCCTTCGACAGAAAAGCGACAAGTATAAGTCTAACGATACGAAAATTTGTAAAGTAAAAGTCACCCGGGTAGTGATTATTTCACTGAAACATATTATATTGAGTAAAAATCTAATAAATATGATGATGTATGTCTCTTAACCTGTGCACATATTCATGCAAAACAAGCTTACAGCAAATAAACAGGCAATCATGAAAACGGTTGTATATACTTAAAAAAACTCTTATCTTTTTCCGCGAATTTCCATGCATGTAAAAGATAAGGTTGATCAAGATACTGCGATATAAAATGTTTGCAGTTTACAGACCTTATCACCGTCTAGTATAAGCCAGTTTTGAACATGTCTTCTTACTTCAGTGTTTTTTTTTTCTCTCTATTTCTTTATTTTCATTTTTTTAAGTCTTCCAATCTTCCACCATTTAGAAGGTGGTTGTCAATTCTGGAGCGAGAAATGTGCAATTGATATTCTTGATCCCTTCTGGCTTCTGAATTTGAAGTAAGTGTACATTCGTCCGTAATATTTTCAATTGATACTATCGTGTAAATATTTTCAACTGAAATCACGTTGCACATATTTGACTCCTTTTTTAAATAATCTGTGTATAGAAAATATTGCATGAGTGAACAAAATAATTGCTTGAATAGTCTACAACGTTTTTTAATCAGATTCTTTTTAAGTAAATTATTTACATGTTTTTTAATACTCTTTACATTGTAAAATATTGCACAATGAGTGAAAAAAATAAATGCCTGAATAGTCTACATTGTTCTTATAATCAGATTCTTTTTGAGCAAATTAATACTTTCAACGCACTGTTCCTTTTCGAGAAATGAAACATGACAGATATACGGTTTTTTTTATACATTTTTGTTCAGTGAGGGGCAGGCAACACGTTTCCAAAAGCCTTTATTCCCAAAAGCGATAGAATCCATTCAGAGCTTTCACCAGTAACAGATATTGCATAATGAATACCAAAAATGTGTGGAAAGAAAAGAAACTGACAGCAGTTAAATCTGACGCAACACAAACAACGTAAATCTTCTAATCTTTCGCTCTTTATCAAGTTATAAAGGAACCTACAGTTTGGCATTTCGCTCTTTTGGGGGAAAAGTTAGAACTGGAGCCTTTCCCCTATTTGGCCCCGAAATAGAACTGAAGGGGAAGGATCCGAGAACAAAAAAGAAAAAAAAGAAAATAAAAAAGAAAAAAAAATACGAAGACAAAACCACCGGTATTTGGGAGCATTATTTCGACTTTTCAGCTTTTGAGTCAAAATGTTGAATAGGAGATTGTGCGGAATAATACACAGGGTTTTGTGAATTCCAAGTTATGTGACCTAAATACCGGTAAAATTAAATCCCATTTATGCAGTTATATTAGTAAGCAAAATGGATAGCTGTTTACATTTTTTACTTATGTGACCTCAATATGAATAGAATTTAATTTTTGAAAGTTATATCGTCGTCACTTGAAGACATTAGGATTGAGTACTATTACTTATGAGTTCTCATGTTTTAAAACTGTCTGAAATGTGATATCCGACTTCTTTAAAGTAAATAGTAAATAGAATATAAACGATTTTTTTGCTGTATATAAAAAATGTTTTGATTTACTTCACCAAAATACCATATAGACATATATTATTAGACTATCCTCTACTTCTTTGTATTCGACCTAATTCTCAGAACAAAAATTTATTCCATTTATTTACTCGAATAAAAACAGAATTTACTAAAAAATATTTCCATCGCCTAAAATTCTTGGGAAACCTTTTTCCCTTTTTTTCAGTTTTCTGTAAAAGAAAACTATTGAGATGGCTATTTGTCTTGTCCGTCCGCACTTTTTCTGTCCGCCCTCAGATCTTCAAAACCACTGAGGCTAGAGGGCTGCAAATTGCAAATTGGTTATGTTGATCATCCACCCTCCAATCATAAATAATGCCAAATTACAGCCCTTTAGCCTAATTAGTTTTTATTTTATTAAAAGTTAAAGTTAGCCATGATCGTGCGTCAGGTAACGCTGTAGGCAGGACAGGTCACCACAGGGCCATGACTGAGTTTCATGGGTCGCGGCTCATACAACATTGTTTTGAACAGAAAACTCGATTGTATCGGAGAAACTTCAGCGTAGTGTTAACTATTTCTTTTTTTTCTTTTTATCGGGCCTGGACTAAACAAGGCATTAGGGTAGTTTCACCCTTTTCCTCTTAATTTACAGCTGGGATAAAAAATAAATTATAATCCAATCAAACTTGGATAAGAATGGCGTTAAGTCAGATCTCTCGGCCTTTGAGGAAGAAGAGAGATCTTTAATTTATTCAAACTAAGACGCAGCTCTCTCCTTGTTCCTCAAGTTTTCATATTACACTGATATCAAGCAAGTACTTTTCAACAATGTCCATTGGTCCAGTGGTAAGCCACAGCGATTTTCAAGTCTGTTCATTTTGTTCTTGGTGACTTGCCAACTTGCGCCCACAATCTCTTTTGTTAAAATGGTTATAGCAAATAGCTTCACTGAATTTAAAAAAGGAAAAAAAGGATGGTATTCTTAAAGAGATATCTTCAGCTTCCAAATATTGGCCAGGCAATGTCACCATAGACCGGGGACTATAACAAGGTAGGAAAAACAATTAGTTAATGTTCACCTTTTTTTTTTAAGTATTCGACTCTTCTTAATCATTTACAAGTTCAGAATTCGTAAATTTTGGATAAATCTGTGCTTAGAGATTTTGGGTACTCTTAATATGTTAGTGTGAGTGAATACCTTTTTAATGTTAATACTGTCAAATATCTCCTATAGTTAGAAGTTCTGTCAGCACAGATGTCTTGTTCATTTTCATCAGTAAATACTTCGGAAACTGTAAAGTAACGGCCGAAATGACCCCTGACTCCTACTATTTTCGGCAACGCTTCACTAAAAGTCGGAGATTCTCGAAGGGAATAAAACTGCGTCCTTCAGGCACTTTACTTGGCAAGCTTTTGGACATTTGTCGTCGCAGACGTTTTGCATGAAATGCATTCTCATGTCTATGCATTTACGAAGAAAATGCAACTTGAATCTATTTAATACCATTTGTTTTCCATTCTTGATTCAGTGAATGTGCAGCGTAATTAATAATAATAATAATAATAATAATAATAATAATAATAATAATAATAATAATAATAATGGTGATAGGCTACATGGTTAAAGATGCTGTCACGCATCTTCTGCTACGATGGGTTCTAAAACATCATCTGAACGAAGCGCCCGAATGCGTGTGTCCATAACGTCAGTGGGATATGGTTTTCGCAAGGATTGAACTCTCAGCGACATTATGGATACACTGGCCCTTTATTTATCAATGTAATGCAAAGAGCTTGAAAAGGAGCGAGGATTAAATTGGTCGTAATTATTTGTCTTCGTCCCCACCCATCCTCCTCATATCTTTTTTATAAATAAACAGATTGTCAAATACCTAAATACCTTGTATCTCGTCGCAATCCTTGTCTGGTAACACCAATCCCATTAAATATTAACTAAAAGTTATATGAAATACTAAAATTAAAATAAAACAAATTTCCCTTAAATCCTTATTCAACATAGGATTTTTTTATAACACTTAAAAGGGTGCTTTCTAATACTGAACAATCTTTCTCACAATTCGACCTAAACGATCGTCTCCGAGGGAACTCCCTCGGGTACGGACCAACAGAAGATCAACTCACTCTTGTTTACATTACAACTTGTCTTTTTATCATCGTGTTCCCTTCATTTTTTTTCTCATCCTTGCAAGTCAGTCATAACAAACCAAAGACACTTGAACACTTGTATGTTCGTGGGATTTAGTCAATGGGGGTTTTGCAAGTCCGTAGTCGAGTGTCTTCTTTTATTGCCTATTTATGCTGGCGGGACGATGTAAGCGTCACTGGCGGTCGGCCTCTTTGCTTCTAAGATCGGGTATGAGATATCGCGACCCGGCAGTGCCGAACCCCCCCCCCCCCCCCACACACACACACCTAACCCTCAAACCATTGGTTAGAGAAAGTACTATACTATCATGAAGCATGTCATTTAATTGTGCACTCCTTTCTCTCTCTCTCTCTCTCTCTCTCTCTCTCTTTATTTTTATTACTATTATCTACAAGATGAATCATAATCGTAAGGAACACGCCCACTGGGGCCACTGACTTGAAATTCAAGCTTCCATAGAATATGGCGTTCGTTTGAAAGCTTCGACAAAAGGTAATAGGAAATACAGCAGGAAGAGACCAGTTATTAGGAAAAAAATGTAATTAACAAATTAATGAATAAATACATAAAATGCAAGTAGATTGTTACAATACGAGGAGCAATATTTTAGGGTAGTAATGCATTGCATCTTCGCTTGAACTCTTGTGGTTCCTATTGCAGAACGTCCTCAGGGAGACTCAGAGTATGAGAATTAATAAGATGAAATGTACCGCATTCTCTCTCTCTCTCTCTCTCTCTCTCTCTCTCTCTCTCTCTCTCTCTCTCTCTATCAGTCTGAGTATCACACTATCACTCTCCTCTTTCTCTCTCGCTGTCACTTCAACATAGAAGATTGAATGAGATAAAATATATGAATTACAGGTTCACTCTCTCCCTCTCTCGGTTTGGCAATGTAGGTATAAATATAAAACATTTCACATTATCTCTCTCTCTCTCTCTCTCTCTCTCTCTCTCTCTCTCTCTCTCTCTCTCTCTCTCTCTCTCTCTCTCATTTTCGCATTCCTTTTCTCTGTATGAGAATAAAAATGCCGGAAAAACATATCGGTGCAATACTCTCCGTCATCACTCTGTGCGAGCCGCTAAGATAAACAAGTCAAATATTCGCCGAAGTTTCTTCGGAGCAATCGAGTTTTTCTGTACCGCGGCCCAAGAAACTTTCAGCTGCAGCCCGGTAGTGGCCTGTCTTTTAGCGTTGCCAGATGCACGATCATGGGTAACTTTAAACCTTAAATAAAATTAAAACTACTGAGGCTAGAGGACTTTAATTTGGTGCTTTTGACGATTCGAATTTCTACGAGAATGCCATGTAATTATAATATATATTACATGTTTCACATTATAAAAAGTAAATTAATTTTTTAAAAATTCCAAATCAAATTAATGCCATGGTGGTAAAAAAAAAATAGTACTGTATAAATGGGAGTCATGGTGACATATTCATGTATTCAATTGTATTGCAAGAAACTATCAATACACTATCAATATACGTTGGTTTCTGTAGGGTGTTTAAATACCCCAGACACGGGTCACGGGACGGGCGGGCCGAGCCCGCCACGGGTCCCGGGACGGGCTGGCGATATTTCATATTTAACAAATGAAATAAGAAATAGGCCTACAAATACAAGCAATAAAAAATACACTTATCCAAATCATGCTTCATATTTTACCATTCAAATTTTAAATAATTTCATGTTTGTGCAAAAGTATTATAATTCATAATTTAACCGATTCTTGAGTGTATTTAAGACTCAGAAATCCAAAAGGGTCTAAATATAAAGGCAATCAAAAACACTTATTAGTTAGCTTAACCAGGGTAGCTAAATTAGTGCGATTTCTGTGCTTGCTTTACTGAAACAAGTTTCTCAAGATGTGGTTCAATGTCACTAAGTGGAAGACGAAGTGGCGATTTTATATTCAGTTTGTTTCTATATTTAGTATTTACTGAAACCAGTACCAAGAACATGCTTCACACAGGTAAGCTGAAGAGAATGGCATTAACATAACAGTTTCAAAATAATGGCACTTAGTTCAGGAAATTCTCCACGGGCATGAATCCAAAATGCAGGTAATGTTTTATACAGAGGTTCTAATCCCTTATCATTTGACAACTCAATTAGCTGATCCTTTTGCAGTGAATTCAAATTTTTCTCATTTGAGTCTGAGAAAGGACTACGAACCCGTTTATTTCCTGTTCGTGGATCCTCTTCTTCAGGAAAGTAAGTAGAAAAATACTCAAGAAGAGAATTTGAATGTTTTGCAATGATACATTTCAAACTGTCAATATTTAACTCCTCTCTCTGATCATCTGCAACTGAGGCAACAATGGGAGACATATCAAAACATTCTCTTTCGATCCTATTATGCCAGACCAGCAATTTCTTTTTGAACCCGTCAATCTTATCTGACATTCGAAAAATTGAAGAATTCCCGCCTTATAGGGACAAATTAAGCTGATTCAGAAGCAAAAATATGTCACTCAAATAGGCTAACTTAGCAACCCAGTTAGTATCTTGAAACATATTTACCCAATCAGGTTTTCTGTCTTTCAAAAACATTACTAACTTATTGAGTTCCACATCCAATTTTTTTGTTGCTAGCATTTCTCGATGAATCGTAAAGTGTGTAGCTTTTCAGTTGGGGGCAACCTCCTTAACCTGTGCTGTGACACCTGAGTAAACGTCCTGTCATCGCTGCCGCTCCGTCAGTGCAGATACCAACACAACACTCCCATTTAACCCATTTTTTACTACATAGTTATTCAGAGCTTCAAAATTTGCAGCACCTGTAGTGTGATGACAGTTCATGGTAAATAGCAATTCTTCCTTAGAGTCATCACTGTATTTATATCTTACATAAACAATTAAAATTGCGTTATTTGCAACATCGGGAGATTCGTCCATTTGTAGAGCGAAGTATTGTGATGCCTGTAGTTGCTGCAAAACTGATCCTCCACATCTGCTCATTCACCAATCCTCCTCGTTACCATATTGTTTGATAGGGATATGTTTCAAATCCTAGTGAAAGATGACTCACCAAACATTTCAGCACATAATAACTTTCACACATGGCATTATTAAGTCTCCTCCAATACTGTAAGGCTTTTTAGCTTTTGCAATGCGAAGTGGCACTTTGTAAGAAGCTCTCAGTGCAGCCTGATTTGAAGAGATATTTCTGGAGGCTTTTTCTTTCACACTAAGTTCCTTAAGCTTTCTTTCAAAATATTCCTGAGGTTTCACTGCTACTTCACTGTGATTTGTATTGAAATGTCTTTTTAGCTTAGACGGTTTCATTGCATCATTAGAAAGAATAATGCCACATACTATGTACTTGGGTTGGTCACATTCACCTTCATTTATTTTAATAAACCCAAATTTCATATGTGAAGAATCATATTTCCGAACAAAACTACGGTTAGCCCGTTTTTTTACTCTTTTAGCTGGAGGCTCAGTTGTTCCTTCATGACGCTGTTCACGCATCTCATCACTGGCGGAGTGACCTGTAATGGTAGCTGTTGCGCCGTCTTCATCATCAATACTATTCATCTGTGGCCATTATACAATTAATAGTCACACTCAATTTACTTCATTTTTTAATATTAGTTACTTACTTGAAATAAAAATATATAAAGTTAGTTTGACAGATTATTATTTTTCTAAGATTATGAATAAAATGATAAGTATCGAGTAAAGCAATTTGGCGGACCAGCAAATCATACACCACGGACCAGCATCGGTCCGCGGACCATACGTTGGGGACCACTGATCTAGTTGACTGATACGAAAAACCAGGTTTGACATCGTTCAAAAATCACCCCAGCTTATAAGAGTGGCAGTGACCGCTGTCTTTTCACCATAAAAATTTTTTTTGTTTATTAATAGGAGTAGCTAATACGTTTTTTCAATGCCAGTTACTTAACCACTTAAGACCAGCAGTCATTTCATCCTTATTCTAATTTGAAAGCAACAGCAACTACCGAGTCATTTGATTTCCTATTGCAACTATTACATTCAGTCTTTCAAAAGTCATTTGCTCTGCTGTTGGTTAGAACCAACCTTCTCGATGCTTTCCCTCATTGAAGCCAAGCCTGTGATAAATAAGGCATCCGCTTGCCATTCCCGTCAGCCTCAGGCAATTAAGCATAAGTTAATTTCCCAAAAACGTACAGATGAAAAAAGCACAATGCACAGATATCTAAATACATACGAAGACATCCAAATGCACTTTATCACTCTATCTTGAATTACAGGGAATCATCCACATAAACATTTCTCTACAAAAGTTAGCATCCCTTCCCTAAAGTCGCAATTACAACAACACAAAAAATATATAAAAATGAGTTCGTATCAGTACCTAGGATGGTTATGAAAAGGCTGCCTTAGCACAAAAGTGAACAAGAGTCATTCCACGTTCCAAAAATTAAATAAAAAATATGTTAAGATAAGTTGGTATCTCTCTCGCTGAACAAACCAGGTGAGTTTACGTATACAACACTCAGATAAGTTTGCACCCCTCCCCCTAAAATGTATGAGAAAAATCCTGTTAACTAAATATTTAAATGCGCTTGTATTTATGAAGCAGCCCCAATCTGAGAAAAATGAGGAGGAGACAGAGCACAAGGGAGAAGAGGGGGAGATCATTTTGGCGGACGTTTACACATTCGCATAAAACACTCCTGAGAAGTTCCAGCGACCACATGGTCACATTATCATCCTCTCTTTAATGGAATACTTCAGTTTCTCGAATGACTCGCTAATTAAAGGTTCACCTGGTCGTATCTAAAAGGTTAACATTTAAGGTATGACGAGGCCGCATACATACATCCATAATACATACATGCATGCATACATACATGTATATATATATATATATATATATATATATATATATATATATATATATATATATATACACACACATGTGTGTGTGACTGGGAGCTGGCACTCATGAGTGAGGTAATTTATTCTCTACTGTAAAGACGGACAGATGGAATGGAAGTGAGAGAGAGAGAGAGAGAGAGAGAGAGAGAGAGAGAGAGAGAGAGAGAGAGAGAGAGGGCGGGGAGGGAGAGAGAGATAACTTTGTTTTCTTTTAATAACTGGCTTCAAGACAGGTATATTATGGTACTGGTCAGCCAATCACGATTAAGCCCTCCTCTTGACCGACGGCTGAATCTAACGATGAAAGGGCAGTTCAAAATGATTGACCGAGAAAGTGTCTATTATTGTTTCTAATATTCATTGTTTCTCTTGTAACTTTTATAAACTTAATTCTGGACATGATCGTCTTTTTATTTC
>NC_061100.1:40165990-40265990 GCF_015104395.2 Macrobrachium nipponense
ATATATATATATATATATATATATATATATATATATATATATATATATATATTTTCCACGTTACAATACGTTCTGGGCAAAACCGCCTTTTCGTCTATAAAACTTCAGCCTTGGATACTGTAGAGGTATGTCGGAGAGGTTTTATCACCTAACCATAATCTATTTCACTAATGAAGAGGTTAACTGGTTTCATTAATACTTCCATTTTTGGGCTTCATTCACAAACAAAATACAAGATTATATATAGATATATATATATATATATATATATATATATACCATACTTCTTTTCCACTTTAAGAGTGTGGCACCAGATGTTGGTAGCCTTCTGTTCCCAAGCAAATGTTTTGGGAAGAGATTACTAGCCATGGGAGTCTTCCTCCTTAATTGCAGCTCTCCACAGTCGCCTAACTTCAAGATATATAATCCACTGTTCAGGTCAAGAGGACCAACCACACCGGCATTCAGTGGAATTTGGATAATAGGTTCGGCGTGCCCCGGATTATTGCGAGTGTGTAATATACTCGATGATAATTATATATTATTCCACCAGAGATTTATTTTCACTTATAATAGTCCAGAACTTGCGAGAGGCACATAAACGGAATAGGTCATAATTCTTCAGACCTTTCATTGGTGTTTGTAAACAACGTCACAGCTGTCATCGTCTTGGTGACTTAGTTTATTTTTCCAAAGGTCATCTTACTCCATCCTGAACAGAGACTGACGAATATCGAGTTTATGGTCTCGATTTGGTGTGAGGGGTATCTCACTGAGGCTCTCCCACTCGTCATTTCGATATGATATCTACACATAAACGGAACACTGATTCCTCTTACTGTAAACTTTTCCTCCTTCTCGTAGCTGCAATCCGCTCTAGCCGACTAACAACACGGTCATAATTAAATGCTTAAACTAGCAGTATACAGACAGATACACTGAGAGACATTGTGTGTATATATATATATATATATATATATATATATATATATATATATATATATATGTATATATATGTATATATATACATAATATATACTATATATATATATGCATATGTATAACTGAATCACGAAAATATGGAATGTGATGAATATAAAGTCTGCTAAGTAGAAGACAAGAAGTCGAAAGCCTTTTTAGTACTCCATTCTTTCTCATTACTTTGGGGAATTTGTCTTTATATATATATATACATATATATATATATATATATATATATATATATACACGTATATACATATATACATATTCATATATATATATATATATATATATACATATTCATATATATATATATATATATATATATATATATATATATATAGTATAGTATATATATAGGAAAATGACCGTCAAGCTAAAAAGGGGAGCCTACATAAATAATAAAAGTTTACCATATGGAAGGGAAAAATTGGCGTTGAATTTTATTCATACAATACAGTAAATGGTAATAAACGTATAAAATTTAATGATCTGCCTATGCGTACACGTTCTGTATTTAGACAATTGTGGAAAATATATTGTACTCTATAGAAATTATACATATTCACCGAAATTGTGGAAAATATATTATACTCTATAGAAATTATACATATTCACCTAGTGTTTTGCATGTATATTATGCATGCATGAGAGAGAGAGAGAGAGAGAGAGAGAGAGAGAGAGAGAGATCAGAGAGAGAGAGAGAGAGAGAGAGAGATTACCTGCAAACTATTATATACGGCAGTAGTTAACTTATTATATTTCATAGTAGGAATTCATAATATACATACAGAGAAATTTTTTCTTTTTTTATATATATTTGAACGTAGGTCAAGTCATACCGAGTCAGAGTATGCTGTTGGTGATATTACACGTCACCTACACAACTATGCCATAAACATTACAATTAAAACATACAATTAAAAAAATGACGCCGCAATATCTGACAAAAATTTAAACTTTACATCCCACAGAGAGAGAGAGAGAGAGAGAGAGAGAGAGAGAGTGGGGGTCTACACGTATAATATTTTATGATAACATGACTAATCCTTGCAGTTTTTGATCAATGGTACTGTTTAATATCAATTCAAAACTTTTAATCACTGAGTGCGGTGGTCACGTTACCCATACTGCCAAAAATTATGGTAATTAGGAGAAAGTGGGGACAGCAAATATACATACGAGCACATATATACCTGCATACGTACCTAAATATATACATACAACATGCACAGATAGATATATATATATATATATATATATATATATATATATATACACAATGCTTTTCTGGCAGTAATTTTCTATCAAGTGCCAATGAACATGAGGCACCTGAAACTTACAGGCACCACTCTAAATACCTCCAGTAGTTAATCCTTCCAACCCTCTAGCCTGAAGTCTTGAGGGATACAGAAGAAACTGTTACTATGTCGCTATATTTATTCATTTCCATGCCAACACGTGTTTCAGCTATCAACCCATGGTTGTCTTCAGGGTTACACGAAATTTACAATGGGATATACTTCAATAGACTGGAGCGTACAGCCAAAAAACTGATCGAAAAACACGAATCCAAAATTAAAATTTAACACGATTATCACAGCTCAGAAGACCGCAGATGAACAAATTTCACAGGCCAGGATGCTTCTCCATGAAAATTTCGACTCCATAGACAGCCCTAAAAGTTTGCACCCACTCTGCGTCCAGCACACTTCATATTAAGAGCTTTCACGTCTCCTCAGTTGTTAAATCTGCCAACCACCCTGGTTCTAGACTCCTTGGACTCCCCAACTGTTAATATAAGGGGTTAGTTTATCCAGACCTCTGAGCCTAATAAAGGCTCTTCTCGGGTTGGTTTTCAGGAATTAATCCTGAAAAAAAATAATAATAAACTTAGACTTTACTTAGAAAACCGGCTTTATTTAGGAACATAATGACCCTATTAAATAAGAAATCTTTGCCTTCAGCAAGAATGCCTTTTAAAGTTGGGTTTCGACAATAAATGCGTCTCTCATGGTTCCAAATTGCTGGACAGTCACCACAAGACCGACAATGCTCCTCACTACAAGGATGGCCATCAGTGTCTAAAATAGTTCATTTTAAGAGGCCTTTCAGCCTCCTCCTATTTCAAAGATGCAGACAATGCCGGCTCCAGCTTCCTTGGATCTCCCAAGGGCAATGGTGCTACCCATCACGACGATGGATGACAGGTTTGGGTGGCTGAGGACTTCCAGCAGTATCCTGCGATGAAGCAGCTTCTCCTCCACGCCCATCCGGGACACCCATGCCTTTCCACTTTTTAGCAAATCTTTAAAAAATATCGTTCAAATAGACAATACCTTTTAAACAATAGATTGGACAAAGGACAATACTTTTAGAAGGCGGTAATTCAGAGGATGTTAATATTATAAAACGGATAATAAAGACTCTATGTCCGTGAAAACTATATAAATAAGAATAGATATATTACTGTCTGAGAGTCGAGTGGTTTTCGCGCTCGGCTACCAAACCGGTGGTCCGAAGTTCGATTCTCGGCTAGGCCAATGCAGAATCAGAGGAATTTATTTCTGGAGATAGAAATTCATTTCTCGTTATAATGAGGTTCGGATCCCACAATAAACTGTAGGTCCCGTTGCTAGGTGACCAACAAGTTCCTAGCCACTTGAAAATATCTAATCCTTCGGGCCAGCCCTAGGAGTGCTGTTAATCAGCTCATGGTCTGGTAAAACTAAGATATACTTAACTTTCTAACTGTCTAAGAGTTTGTGCGTGGGCGCTCGCGCGAGCGGAGTATAAAAGGAAAACTGAATTCAAAATACTGAGGGAATAAATACCTATCCGTATTGCTGCACGGAAAAACACCTTTTATTCCGCACATTTTTTGGAAGCCAGGCTTCTCAGACAGGATATTAATCAGTGTCACGTGGAGATCTCGAAGGGAGAAGAGGTGATATGGAAATGTTGCAATATCAGAGTTTCTGTCATATCTGTATTTCGGATTGAGTTTAGTTGGAGTAAGAAAAAATTACAAGTTAAAACTGCAGGATCTCGAGTTGTAAATACATTTCGGAAAGGAGTGAGCATAGAAGCCTCGGTTAAAATTGTGTTGAAACTAATTCAAAGCCGTTTTAGGTGGGGATTAGGACGTCGTGGATTGTAGAAATAGCATTGTGCGTATGTATGTATATATATATACATGTATATGTATATGTATATATATAATATATATATATATATATATATATCAGGTGAATACATCGGGTTTCTTTATTATTGCCAACGTTTCAAGACAGCAGTCTCATTTTCAAGGATAAAAATGGAAAACCAAAAACATATACGTTACAAACTTGTCTAGATTAACATAAATCATCACATGCAATAAGCACAAAAGCCATTTCTTCTTAGTCCTTCAATACTCTGTGTGCTTTTACTTTTTTTGTGCTTATTGTACGTGATGATTTATGTTAATCTGGACAAGTTTGTAACGTATTATGTTTTTGGTTTTCCTTTTTTAGCCTTGAAAATGAAAAATGTCTTGAAACTTTGGCAACAATAAAGAAACCCGATATTCTGACCTATTCTGCCTCTTCACCGGTTATACGATGGGGACTAACATAGACCTCTTATTGAATTAAATTATATATATATATATATATATATATATATATATATATATATATATATATATATATTATGTATGTATGTATGCATATGTCTAGATATATATATATATATATATATAATATATATATATATATATATATATATATAGTATTTATATACACACACACATATACATACAGGAATCAAGCTGAAAAACCCAGATCTGGTGCACATTGACCCAGCTCAGTTAATTTCATACGTGTGGAGTAGTAACACTGTACAGTAATCAGTGTTATCTTATGATGTATCAACTAAAATGCCCAATAACCGTTCTGCCTACGAATTTCAAACAGCAGAGGGAAAACGAAAGACCGTAATGTTAAATATTTTAGATCACCAATTATAATAAACGTCGAGTCTGCTAGGTATCCAGTAGTTGCTACTGTTCATTATTTGATGTTCCTTCGCATGTGGAATTCATCTACATTAAAATAAAACTTCATTCAAGAACCCCAGTGCTGAAGGAGAAGTACTATATGGTTTTCCTGGTGTTCCCCATCTAATGTAATTGATCAGAAATCCTTCAGCTGAATCGGATTTTCCGAAATAGTTTGTTTATTTGTATAGAGTTTTTATGTTGCATGGAACCAGTGGTTATTCAGCAACGGGACCAACGACTTTACGTGACTTCCAAACCACGTCGAAAGTGAACTTCTATCACCAGAAATACACATCTCTCACTCCTCAATGGAATGCCAGTGTCGAACTCGCGGCCACCGAGGTGGTACGCCAACGTCACACCGACCACGCCACTAAGGCGGTTTTTTTTTTTTTTTTTTTTTTTTTTTATTTTTTTTTTTTTTTTTTTTTTTTTTTACAATCTCGTATTTGATAAATGTATTCGCGAAAAGTTGAGCAAAATAAAACAGAAAATGGTTTGGCATTGTTTATGAAGTAAAATGAAATACAAAAGGCGAAGTAGCCAAGATAAAAAAACAAAATATGAAGGAAGTACGGCAAAATGCGATATACTAATCATTATTGTAATTTAGGTCTAGGGCGCGCATCACGTCAGTCAAAAAAATAAAATAAAAAATGGGCCGGAGTTTGTTCGCCGCAATCGAGTTTCCTTTCAGCCGCTGAAGCGTATAATCAAGGGCATCGAAAATAGACGTATCTTTCGGTGGTCTTGGAATAATGTTGTATGAGTCGCGGCCCATGAAACTTTAACCACGGCGGCCCGCGGGTAGCCTGTCCTAGTATTTCGTTGCCGAAGGCACGATTATGGTTAATTTTAACCTTAAATCAAATAAAAACTACTGAGGCCAGAGGGCTGCAATTTGTTATGTTTGATGATTGGAGGGTGGATGATCAACATACGAATTTGCAGTCCTCTAACCTCGGTAATTTTAAGATCTGAGGCCGGACGGAAAGAGTGCGGACAGAAAAAGGTGCGGACGGACTGGCAAAGCCAACACAATAGTTTTCTTTTACAGAAAACTAAAACTGAAATGACCGCTTCTGTCTTTCTGAGCTGTGTGAGTGGGTCCTGGATGTACCCAATAGAACTCGAATAACAGTCACGTACGTGACTCGCTGCTCAGGTTAAAAGTTATTTAAATTTTTTTAAGGAAAAATATCAACACTGGCCCTTCCCTCACCCGGCAAGAGCAAATGCAGGCACCTGGGTTGAGAACAGAACAGAACAGAACAGAGAGAGAGAGAGAGAGAGAGAGAGAGAGAGAGAGAGAGAGAGAGAGAGAGAGAGGAACATTTCTGTCATTTATTTCACATGCTGTTTCACTTTTATGCCTATCTGTCATTTTCTAGCGATTTGTGCATCTTCATTTCTTTTTATTTCCGAAATTTTGCAAGCTTGTTTTGATTTGGAAGTCGTCGCCCACAACAAAAATTCCAGGCCCAAATATTTTCCCCTTCCATTAGACCGGGATTTCTTTTTTCCGTTTCGTTATTTTTCTCGCATTTCTCGTTGCAGATTTTCCTGTTGGGGTCGTTTTTGCGTATGAAATCTTTTGTCTTTATAATTCAACAGCTTTTGAAATTATAGCCAACGACTCTCAAAATAATGTTACATAGACGAACTATTACCAGCTGCATCTCTTTAGAACTGAGAGGGAAACTGCAGAAAATTGCATACAAATTTAGACTGATTTCAGCAGAATATCTTTTACCAGTTTACATTACAAAAATTCTAATACTAATAACACAATTGACCATATGGTTTGTTTGTTTGTTTGTATGGTGTTTTTACGCTGCATGGAACCAGTGGTTATTCAGCAACGGGACCAACGGCTTTACGTGACTTCCGATACACGTCGAGAGTGAACTTCTATCACCAGAAATACACATCTCTAACCCCTCAATGGAATGCCCAAGAATTGAACTCGCGGCCACCAAGGTGGCAGGCCAAGACCAAACCGACCACGTCACTCAGGCGCTAATTGACCATATGGAAATCGCCTGAGATCAGCATAATACAAATCATTTATACGTGCATTGAAATTAATTTGAAGTTATTCCATAATCATTATGACGACCAATGTTAAATAGTTTGTCTTTTTCCTTAACGTTGAGTTGGGGGAGCAGTATTAGCGAGTGTTTTGGAACATTCGGTTGTTTCAAATTTCGGTGCTGTTTTTTAAAATAATAGATAAGAACTAGCGTATAAGGAAAAAGAAAAAGGAAAGCAGAAGACTTGACATTTCATAACTTAAGCAGATGAGGACTAGCAGAGAATGTCGCTGGCAATATTCACTTCCAACGATGTGCATACTGGGGCGCGTGTGTCTCCTCCTACTCACTTTGCACAAGGAAACGAGAGCGAAAATTAAATTTGTGCGTTTTTCGCTTGCAACATGAGGGTTCACTTAACAAAGACAAAATTGAAAATATTTTTTTCTGCAGCATTTATAATTAACGTCGCTTCATTTTTTGAAGACGCAATAACATGTGTATATACAAAAATATGTACATCTTACATACATACAAATAACACCCCCCCCCACACACACACACACATATATATATATATATATATATATATATATATATATATATATATATATATATATATATATATATATATAAATATAAATATAAATATATATATATATATATATATATATATATATATATATATATATATATGTAGGAAGGTTGGGGCATCTGGAACGCCGTAGATTTAAAATGAATAGGATGGTGAAAAGCCAGCGTAACATCATACATGTATTTTCCAAATTTTCGAGACTTTGGGTCTCATCATCAGGGCTGTAAAATATACAAAATATACAAATTAAAAAAGACTCAGTATTAATATTAATAAAAATTGAAGTACATAAAAGTTAAATATAAACTAAATTTAAAAAATGAACTAAAAAATGAAATAAAAAATATATATATATAAAAAATTAAAAAGTGAAGAATGCTTAAAGTTAGTACCTATCTCTATGGAGTTAAAAAACTGAGTGACGTTGTCTGGTTTGGAAAGGAGGACGTCAACTATGCTATATATACTGTGGAAGAAGTCTGACCATTTAATGGGGGCACAAGCTGTTTGATTGTTAACGACTCCAAAACAGAGAGAGAATAGTCATTGGGCGCTTGGGTGACAATACGAAAATCCTTATGTGAAAATGATGTTTTACATTTATTACAATGTTCTCGTATGTTAGAAAATTCCTTCGTTTTCAAAGTACATCCCGTACGGTGACTGACTCCGAGATGAGAGTCGATTCTGACTTTGAGCAGTCTTTTGGTGGCTCCCACGTATTTCCCGATCTTACATTCAGGGCAAGTAAAGCAATATACCACCAAAGACCGCATCAAAGCCGGAAGTTTATCTTTGTGGGAGAACAAAGAACCCAGAGTTTTAGGATTTTTTGCTATCAGCTTAAGATTCACGGCCGGAAAAGTTTTCTGAATGACTTTTTGTATTTGCACCTTAAATGCGTTCGACTGAATGAAAGGTATAGAGGCATATATTAATAATTTAGGCACGTTCGGTGCAAGTTGACGTGGCTGAAATTTATCATTTAAAAAGTTATTGACATATTTCAAGAATAAGGCTGGAGGATACGAATTGTTTTTAAAAAACTGAAGTAAAAATTGGATTTCTCTATGGAAGTTATGCCAGTTGGAAGATAACACATAAGCACGATGTAATAGCGTGGAAATACTATTTAATTTAAATGTTATGGAACAACTGCTATAGAAAGTTAGTAACCTTGACCTGTGAACGTCGTTTTTCTAAAGACGCTCGTATTAAAACCATGTTCTGTCCTAGTAATTAAAACATCTAAAAAAGCAAGTTGGTTGTCTTGTTCATGTTCGATTGAGAAATTTATATTAGGATGTAGGCCATTGATATATTCCAAGAAAGCTTCAGCTGCTTCTTCTGGGACCTAAATAGAGCAATATGTCATCCACATATCGCTTATAAAAGAGAGGGCGATATGATAGGCAACCATCCAGCATTTGTTCCTCAAAAGAGCACATAAAGGCATTAGCCATAACTAGGCCAAGTGGCGACCCCATCGAAACACCATCAACTTTTTTAAAAACTTTCTTGTTAAAAATAAAGTGAGTGTCCTGCACTGCAATTTCAAGAAGTTTCTTAAAATTATCCTTATTAAAACCATGATATAAAACATTTTCCTCGTAAAAGATCTTATCTAAAATTATGTCAACCGTCGCCTGCAACGGTATGTTCGTAAAAAGAGATGCGACATCCAAACTCACCATATATAAGTCAACATCCTGTGGTAGAATATCAGGTACAAGGTTAGCAGAATTGAGTAAAACCGTATTCATTATTTGCAAATGGCTGTAGCAATGGTACTAAGAATTTTGCTATCTGGTAATTTGGGGTATTGTATGCAGCCAAAATTGGTCGTAAATTCATAAAGATGGTGTCCTTTACGACCAATTTTGGCTGCATACAATACCCCAAATTACCAGATAGCAACGTCACTCAGTTTTTTAACTCCATAGAGATAGGTACTAACTTTTAAGCATTCTTCACTTTTTAATTTTTTATATATATATATTTTTTATTTCATTTTTTAGTTCATTTTTTAAATTATTATATTTAACTTTTATGTACTTCAATTTTTATTAATATTAATACTGAGTCTTTTTTAATTTGTATATTTTGTATATTTTACAGCCCTGATGATGAGACCCAAGTCTCGAAAATTTGGAAAAATACATGTATGATGTTACGCTGGCTTTTCTCCATCCTATTCATATATATATATATATATATATATATATATATATATATATATATATCTATATATATTCAACAAAGCTATGTCAGTTAACTAAGAGTGGCTTCTACGGAAAAAAAGAAAAAAATAAAGAGAGAACAGTACCTGCCACACACACTTTAACTGCTCAATCTGCGCCTGTGCAGACTTCCTCTGCAACACTAGCCATCTCATACACCTAAACAAAAGGCTCATCATTAACTCATCGAAGACCACTACACATGCTTAACACTTCATATACTTCAAGCAATCACTGACACTTCCTGGGTATTTAGGTCCTTCCTTTCCAATGCTTTTGCCACCATATTAATCCAGAATTTTCCAGGTTATTATCTTCTTCCTCATAACTCTTTCCAGTCATGTACTCTTTTCAACATACAATGCACTTAACTCTAGAGGAGCGCTGACGGCCAGTTTCTTATTTAGATGTCTTAATAACACAGACTAACAGAAATGAGATACAAATCTCAGAGTATGCAAAGCCCTTAAACTCCTGACTAATCTTCACTGGCCCACTGCCAATGCTTACACGTGTCCATCCCTCTAACTACAAGAGTAGGAACCCATTAGAGTTGGCCAAAATACCTGTTAATGACGGCTTCTCCCACATCATAGTCGCCAAGGTCATTGTAAGAGGTCTAAAAGCGTGGTAAAGTAACCAAGAAGACAACCTAACCAATAATAGCAACATCATGACACTATTCTATAAAAAAATCTGTTGTCTACGGAATGCACAACAGACAGAAGTATTATTAAGGAGACCTTCTCCAACCAAGTCTGGACTAGGTAAAACAGGCAGGAAAAACTGTCACGTTACTAAAAGTACAGGAAGGCGAAGCATATCCACCTACTCTTTCCAAATGTCTATGATTGTTGATTCTGTATCATGCATTCTTCATCCTAACGTACATTATGTAAATTCCTTCAGCTGTGTACAAGTCCTTTTGTCAATTATATATATAATATATATTATATATGTGTGTGTGCATACACATACATAAAAATATCTACATAAATACACACACATATATATACATACATCATACATATATATATATATATATATATATATATATATATATATATATATATATACACATATGTGTGTGTGTGTGTGTATGAACTGTATTGGATTTTGAGTGGCTACCTACTTTTGAGGTTTCCTATGGAGCCGGTAATTCATGTGAAACTTGTTAATAATGTTTCTGAACAGTTAAATTTGCGCTAAATTTCCTTTCCGAATTGTTGTTTTTTCATTAATTTTTGGCACATTTCTATATATTAGAATGTAGTTCCATTGTTAATCTAGAGTAAGCCTGAAAAACACCATGGGTTAATGAATGAAAGAGCTCTGTACTAGGAATTATAAATACATTATCATAATAGCAGTTTTTTGTCCCTAAAATATTTCTCCATTGAAAACTGAAAGAAGTAGTGGTGTTATTTGAGAGTTGCCAGTAAGTTCTAGATGCCATATGTGCGCAAGCACTTGAAGAAATAAGCGCAAGCGCATATATACTATTTCTTCAAGTGCTAGCACACATATGACATCTAGAACTTACTGGCAACACTTACATATCACCTCTACTTCTTCCAGTTTTCAAGGCAGAAATATTTGAGGGATAAAAAAATTTCTGTTATTATAATATATTTATCGTTCCTAGCACAGAGCTCTTTCAATCATTAATCCATGGTGTTCTTCAGGGCTACTCTAGATTAACAATGAAACTACATTCTAACATATAGAACTGAGCCAAAAATTAATTTTTAAAAACTTCGAAAAGGAAAAGTAAGCACAAATTTAACTGCATATATATATATATTATATATATATATATATATATATATATATATATATATATATATAATATTTTAGTAAAGGCAGGAGTAAGAGGCAGTATCTACAAACTTACTGATTTATTCAGGCAACAAACAGACAGGATTTCTTGCAAGCGTAAATGTAGCGCCTGACGCCGTGCGAACCAAAAACAGATGTCACTTTCATTCATTTGTGTTTGTTGTCAGATGAATATATACAAGAGGACTGGTACACGAAACATGACTGAAGTTAAGGTACACATGGTTGAAATGCTGACACTGTAATGCGTATGATGCGTGGTGTATGTTGTGTTTCTTGTGTCCAAGCATTGGCATGCAGTGTTGTTGTGAGATTAGCTGGCCAGTACGATGAAGGTGTGTGGGGTCCATGTGGGACCCTAAAGGCCTCCCCCCACTGGAGAGCCCTACGGTTGTAGGTCAGTGTCCAGTATGTATGCTGGCTTTAGACGACTGATAGAGACCTTTGTTGTCTTGCCATCTACTGTTATCTGGTAGGCCTTGTGTCATCTCTGGATGATGCGATATGGTTCTGAGTAGGCTGGGGAGAAGGGCCATCTGTGTGTATCTACCAGTATGATTGCATATTTTGTGTTCTACAGCTCGCTAGAGATGTACACTTTTCTGGTCATGTAGTAGGTTGTCTTTGCAGGCATTATCCGTTCTACTGATTTTCAGGTGTTGGATGGGGATGTTGGACTCAGTTGATCATAAAAGACATCTGCTGTCAATGTTAGTACTTGGCCATATACGACTTCTGCTGGAGATGCGTTGAATGCTGATTGCATTATCGTTCTTAGGTCCAGTAAGACCCACAGTAACTCCTTTCTCCAGATGCCGAATTGACATCTGGTGGTGAGTGATGCTTTCAACGACCAGTATAGCCTTTTGGGCTGTAGGCCGTAGTGTGTGTTATCTTTGTCCCCAAACTGTAGACTGCTAGAAGCCCCCTGTTGAATGTGGAGTATTTCTTTTCAGAAGTCATTAACTTCTTGCTGAAGAATGTCAGCGGACAACAACCATCATCTGTGTCCTGCTCTAGTATGGCGCTCATCACTGGGGTACTTGCATCTGTTGTCAATATGATGGATCTATGGGGTAGAGGAAAAATTAATGTGGTTGCAAAGCTTAACGGTTGTTTTGATTAAAGAAATGCATTATCTAGATTTTCTGACCAATTTAACTTTTTCTGTTTTCCTTGTAGGCATTGATGTATCAGGCTCATAATTTTAGCAATGTTAGGGATGAATCTATGGTAATAGCTGATTAGTCCTGAAAATTCTTGTACTGCTTTATTTGTTGTTGACATTCAGAAGTCAGTGATTGCTTTTACTTTTCATGGTAAGGGTTTAATGCCCTCAGGGCTTTTGATCTCCCAGGAATGCCATTGTTTTCTTTGCCAATTTGCATTTGTCTTCCTTTATTATAAGTATTTTCTTTGAGTATTTATAGTACTTTTTTGACGTTTTTAAGATGCTGCCTGAGGTTGGGGCTAATTATATGGATATCATCAATGTAGATCACACAGAATGGAAGTTTGTTAAATAGTTCCTCTCTGCACAGGCACCATGGTCCATTGGGTTTTGGTACCATGTGAAGGGGAGATGTCCATGGGCTGATGGGTTTTTAGCATATTCCTGCATTCCCATCTTCTGAACACTTGTTTGGTGTGGGCAAGGTTCTCTGGAGCTAAACTTCTGAAGTGTGAATGAATCAGAGTCCTTCGACTTCTATGTGGTGCTGGATGTTGTGCTTTGCTGTTTGGTTAAGTCGTTTTGTAGGTGGTCTTTAAAGACCTTTCAGTACTCTTATATAAGTTGCTGTATTCCAGCAGTGGGGCAGCTGCTGCGATGGGGCATATTTGTCGTCTCTGCTGCTGCCATGATGGTGGGGGGTCAGTTGTTTTGATCCTATGTCCACTAGCAGGTTGTGTGTTGTTAGAAAGTCTGCTCCTAACAGTGCTATCATCACATCTGCTGTGATGAAGGTCGAACTGTAGTCTTTTCCATTGAATGACACATTCATGTCCTGACTCCCGTACATCTTGAGTGGTGTTCCGCTGCCGGTAAATACATGAAGGTTGGTAGGTGAAGCGGAGTCAAGTCTTTCATTCATACTGGCCAGCACAAATGACCTGCTGCTCTGGTGTTGATGAGTAATTCTTTGTCTGGCCCTTCATCCCTGATGAAGGAGCATGTGGAGCCTCTATGTTCTTACTTGGAAGAAAGACAGCAGTGGGCAGGTGCAGTTTCTCTTATGGGGCAACCAGTCTGCTCACCACTGACATTTAATTGGTTGGGTCCTGGATACCACTGTCTTGCATATTTTTTTAAAACAGGCAGTCTTTGTCACACTTGTGGGCTTTCTTCACAAATCTCTGGTGAAAGTAGCACATTCCCTCTTGTGTTTTGTCTTTCTTCTGTCTAGTCTTCCCCTTAATGAATTGCTTGAGGACGTTTTGTTTGTTAATGGGGGCGGCTTGGTCCCTCTGGGTCACTGTCGGATTTTTTGTCGGTTGACTGCTGGGCCCATTGTGGTGATGCTGCTGCTGTTGCTGTGGTGGCTGTGTGGGATCCATCATCTTGTGGGACATATGCACTGCATCGACTAACTGCAGGAATTCATTGATTGGTATGGTGGAGGCATTGGGCATGGCCAACACTGTTTGGCAGGGTAGTCTTGTGAAGCATAGTACCTCTCTCACAAGGTCTAGGGATGACTCAGATTGGCCGTCTGTGGCAGGTAGTGTGGTGATGTCCAATGGCCGCTTGTCTAGTTGAGGAATTATTTGGCTCTTATGGTGGGTGGAATGTTGAAGGATGACTTCAGCTGGTCCTTTAGCAATTTGTAGGTGACAGGGGTTTCAAGTTCTGCTAGCCATTGTATGACTTACTCGAAGACATCATCCAGCAAGAATGCGAGGATGTCTGCTTTGTGGGTTGAGGAGGTGATTTTCTTCGATCGGAAGATTGTTTCCACCCTAAAGAACCAAGCTCCTGGGTTGTGTTGCATGAATGGAGGTAGACATATGGAGCCAGCGGCAATGGACTCGCTAGAGAAGCTGGCATCGTCAGGGTTGGCTGGGTCGGTCATCTCCATGGTCACCAATGTAGTAAAGGTGTGTGGGTAAGAGGCAGGGTCTCTAAACTTAGTGATTTACTCAGACTACAAACAGACAGATCATTAGATCTTGCAAGCGAAAATGTAGCACCCAACACCAGGCGAACGAAAATAAGAGGTCACACGCATTCATATGTGTTTATTGACAGATGGAGATATACATATGCATTGATGCACAAGACATGACTGAAGTTAAAGTACATATGCCTCAAATGCTGACATTGTAATGTGTATGATGAGGACAATACATTTAACATGTCAATTATAAAAAAGAAGATATATTTACAAAAGATGCATGACATATACTGTTTCTTGTGTCTATGCATTGGCGCATGGAGTCGTTGTGAGGAGATTAGCTGACCAGTGCGATGGTGTGAGGTCCACGTGGGACCCTACAATATATCATATAATATGTACATGTATATAATATCAATATCAATAACAAACTATTTTGACTGACAGGGGGTGCCTCAGGCTAAAACTTGCAAACTCTTTCACGCCATCTATGCAGGTTCCTCCCTTCTTCAACACTTTCGAATTATGCACTCTGTTACTTCTGTTCATCTATATATATCTTACTCTTTTAATTCCTTTCATGTCAATAACAGTTTCAATGTTATTCTTTTAAGCTCTCAACATCAAATTTCACTTTTATGCCAGAAAGTTGCTGAGCAGTCCTTTTACACATTCCTACCTCGGCTTCAACAGACACTCACTTTACCATCTACATCTTCTAACGCTGTTCTTCCCCTGTGCTAAGGGGATCATGTTCTGTAAAGACATAACATAATGAAACATTGTGGAATCAAATGTAATCAAGAAAAATCGTGTTGATTTAATCAACAACGGCCCAGGATGTACAAACGGGACGAACTACTTGTAAATAAGTTTTAGACAATTAGTTTCTAAATAGTTGGACGGTAGTTATGTTTACGTATTACTGCCACAGAGTTGACTTTGCAACAAAATGATTTTTTGTATTACTTGACCCCGAAGTGGTGTGAAAACGAAAGTGTTTGGTCGACTCCTTGGTTTATATTCCTTCCTCCAGCTCTACGACTACGTAAAACATCGTCTGCGTGTGTGCGTCTGTATGTATGTGTATATATAATATATATACATGTATGTATGTATGTATATATATATATGTATATATATATATTATACATATATATGTGTGTGCGTGTGGAGTACTGGAAATCTGAGACACGAAGATATGTTATTAAATGTATTCCACTTAGGAAAATGTATGTATGTACATACTTGGTATATACTTGAAGCAAAAAAAAAAAAAAAAAAAAAAAACATCAACTTTACGTAAGGTTACAGAAGACGAAGCAAACAATGATTATTCCGGACGAGTCTCGGTAGAGTTTACGAGTATTTTTTCTTTTGCGTTCTTGAACCATTTACGCTACAAAAGTTGTTCCGGCGAGCTACGCATGTTTTCATCCCCATTTTTTAAAACGTGGAACATCTCCCTAACAATGGGCCTGGGGATGATAAGATTTTTGTATTACTTTTATGCAACTAACTGCATTCCTCTCTCGTTACTCAATTTTTCTGGGGAGTGTAAAACCCAACTGCTCGAGTTTAAAATGGGGTTAACCATGGATAGAGAGATTTCATAGGGCAGTAAACACACACACACATACTATATACACACGAGCGTGTTTTGTACATAACCTTCAAATTAAGCTGAAACATATTTAAACAACATAAAGCCTGTGATGCCTTATAAGAACAGGAAAAATGACAGCATTACTTGAATGAGATTTATCATATGAATAAAAACCATCTCAACAATCCAGGAAGGTTGCAATGTTCTGCAAGCTTAATATGGAGAGAAAGCATAGGCGCAAAGGTGGGGCCATCTAGCCGACGGCAAGGTCAGAAGTGATATTCGCTGGAAAAGAAAGGGAGACAGCTGTTCTATGGAAATGAAGAGAACCATGAAATTATTGACTGACATTTTGTATATATCAGACGTTGAATAACATCGAGAATTATAATAATATAATAATACTCCAGTACTGTTCTTTTTTTACGGAAATCCCTTCCTAATCTTTCACTGATTCCTTTCTCTTTAGCCACAGGTCATACGTCTTCAATCATAAATTGAGTTACGCTTCATTCATCGATACCTAGCCCGAAACCATTGTTTCATGAATCATTGTATATATGGTAATACATACTTTCTCCTAACCCTGGCTCGTTACTTTCATTATTCTTTCATCTCTATTTAACCATCTTCCACGCATTTATTTCATGTACTCTCGTTTCACTTCCTTTCGATCTAAACCTAAATTATCTTCCAAAGCAATTATTATTTATTGCTTTAATTCTAAGCATAGCTCGTTACGTTCATTATTCTTTCATCTCTATTTAACCATCTTCAACGTATTTATTTCATTTACTCTCGTTTACTTCCTTTCAATCTAAACCTAAATTATCTTCCAAAGTAATTATCATTTATATATTACTTTAACTCTAAGCATGCTTCGTTCACCTTTCATCGCTTCACTGTTTATTTTGTTTCTTGCTATATTTATTCTTGCTTCAGTTATATGCATGAGCAGCTATCGGACTCATCTTTCCTATTCATAAATTATGAGGCCGTGTAAATCACAAGAGGTTCCCTCTCCTCATCAACATCCTCCTCCTGATCGAATTGTCTCTCCCATTCCTCCGTCTCCTCTTGGTCCTAATTTCCTCCTTGTCATTTCCCTTGTTATCATTTCCCCTCCTCCTCAACTTCTTCCCTCACCTCCCTCCTTCAGTGACCTAACTACCTCCCTCGAGTTCAAAAGAAAGCTAGACAAAATCATAAGGACACTGTGAATGAACCGTAAAACCTGCTCCTAGAGATAAGTGAGCACACGATGTCTCCTCGGATGGACTAATAAGTCCTTGAGACATCCTAATCCTTGTAACTCCTTGTAACTCTAATCACTTCCAGTCTTTACGAGTCGAGCCTCTTGCCTCTTGCTCTGCGATTAAGTCCATTCTTTCTCTTTCCCTTTTTCCTTCTCCATCGGGCCTGACATTGGATGTCCATCCCATCGGCTCTACCTTTGCAAAGACTTTTGTATATTGCAGGTAAACATTCATTAAAAAAGAGAAAAAAAACATGAAAATTATAATAGATTTGGAATGAGAGGGGTGCCGCCCTGAGTTTCTTCCAGTGAACGTAGATGATACTAGATAATAAGAGGTAAAATAACATCGTTTTCCATTTCTAATTAAATCAGAATATCCCTCCTTGTCGTTTCAGAAAAGGAGAAAGGAAAAATAATAAATTTTGTATACTTTCCTTCTTTCAATATATGGCAAAATGGCCTGACTATACATCAAACAAGCGTTCGAGTCTGCAATGCTCTTCTTAACATAGTTTTTTTTTTATCTACTGAACATATTAAAACAAAAGACTGCAGCACTCATTTCTGTTAAGGGCTATGGAAATTTCTGCCTCAGTAACCTCCATGAAGCGAAGGAAGTTGGCTGGCCCCTTGTTTCTCAGTTCTACTTTACCTGACAATCTCTCTTTACCCTTTACTTTTAAGCTGATGTAAGCCTCTTTCTTGGCCTATTCTGGCTCTATTCTGTCCCATTTGTGGATAACCTAATACACTGAAAACCGAACTGAATTACTTGTGTATAGTGAGTCCTCCAACAACAATCACTAATTTCATAATAAGGTCCCATTTGTATCTTGTAAGTCCGTCAAGCATTCAAAATAATATAACTTATTACTTCCTCGTCACAGTATGTTTCTACAGTGTATATTAATTATTTTTGTATTTGTGCAATAATAGTCATCAATGTACTCAGTTTACATGCAAGAACCACACATGCAATACTCTTGCATGAATATAAATACATTCATAATGATGTGTACGTGTGTGTATGTGTATATGCATATGTATAGTAGGGGACGTAGAGGATATGTATAAACATAGCGAATGAAAAACAGAAATATTCATGAAGAGCGACAAAATAGTTATAATCATGTAATCGCAAAGGTAAATGTTAAATAACTAAATAATGAAACAAATAAATTAAGGCGTTAGAGCATCAAGCAAAGTAAGGAACTCCAAAGAGCACGCAACTGCGCTGAAAACAACTTCTCTCAAGCAAACGCCGCCGATGTATGCTTAACCCCCCAACGTTCACCTCTCTCCTTCCTTTTGAGGGCAACCATCTGCAGATGGAGCCACTTCACATAGGGCCTAATGAATCACCACCCTTGTGTCGGTACAGCTGCATATTTATTGGCTTGTTACAATCTTACTGGCTTTAGAAGGTCGTGTGGCAGATACTTGCACTAGAGAGATTTAAAGGGAAGAGGAAAGAAAAAGATTTGCACTAGAGAGATTTAAAGGGAAGAGGAAAGAAAAAGATTTACTTTTTACGGCAATGACAAGTCTTCGGAACTCGGTCAAAGCGTGTCCCTCTGATGGACCTGAGGATTATTACCTCTCCTCACTCACTGAGGATTATGTTACTGTTCATACTCATTTTTTCAATCCTTGTACTTTGGCCTTGAATTTGAAAGACCACAACAGCCACGATTGTGGATGTTAGTTTCAAATTATCATCAATCATTGCATATTGATTTTTCCTCCTATTTGCTCTCTTTTCCCTTTTCCCCGGAGAATTTTGAAGTTTGCTTGTTATACAATTCTGTGACTTATTGGCGAGTTTCCTATTACAGTCAGCTCTTGAGAATAACACCATGCAGATAATTATAATAACGGAGACACGATCAAAGGTGTATAAAACCCATAATAACTATATTTAAGTGACACGTCAATTTCTGGCAGACCTGGTCTCAAAGTCGATCTTCTCCTAGTCGATCCAATCCCTGTTCATCCACTGCCTAATAGATCCGGACACACTTCCGCTTTCATTTATTATCTTAACACTACTACTATTTATTAATAGTACTATTTATTAACACTACTACTATTTATTAACACTACTATTTATTAACACTACTACTATTTATTAACACTACTACTATTTATTAATAATATAAAAATAATAATGGGTGTCAAGTTGAGACATTCCCTAATACAGCTTTGGGTCAGCCTATGTCGCCACTCGGCCCTATCTATAACTCGGTTTTTTTCCATGTCCACCCGCCTGTGGTGCTCGCGCATGGTAACACTGCATCCTGGGCTTTAAATAGTTCTCTCACTGTTCACTACGGCAACAATAATGTATTGACTTTATAAAAACTAAAAGTATATACTGATATACTTAAGTGTAATGAAGTAACACTTAGCTTAGAAGCAGAGTAGGTGTGGTCCAATAAAGTTGACATTTTGGTGTAGTGAACAGCGAGAGAAGCAATTTTCCTGCCACTGCGTCTTGCTGTTCCATTCACCACCCCGAAAAGGCAGCTTACATTCAACAATAATAGCAATATCCTATTTCGAATATTAACGGTGTAATTCCCGTAAATTATTAAAACACTTTTCAGTTGCAAATGTACACCCAGATATCCTTTCATTCACCAAAACTTACACATAGCATAACTATTTGAAGCCCGGGATGCAGTGTTACCATGCGCCAGCACCACAGGCGGGTGGACAGATGGAAAAAAACTGAGTATAGTAAGTATGCTGAATGAGGTACTTCGGTCCGACCTTTGAGAACCAAGCAATGTCTCTAAGCAAGGGAACTGCCGCTTTGACCTTCTCTTATATCGACCTGCTAATTGACACTATGACTCCTTGTGCCATCTGACTGTAAAAGGTTAAAATAGACACGTTACGAGTTCTACGTCCATTCAATTTATCCCCCTATTCAGAGTTCCCTGTGGAACATGTTTCTCCAAATGTGATGATGGCAATGAAGTTCTTATCTTATCATTATAAATTACGTAAAGAAGTTATCTTGTGATTGGCCATAATTCTATTTATATTCGCATATTTCTTCCAATCTCGACCTTGACAGATCCTTGAAACTGGTAATTCCTTTTTATTTCTTATATGCAACACAATTTATCTCAACAGCTTTACGCTTATCTTAATTCGTATTCACAATCCACGTTTCGCTGCCATAAGGTAAGTTGCATACAGGTAAGTTGCCTCATTAATCTCTTCTGATATTCTATTTAACGCTTCCCTAGCTGCTATTATTTTTTTTTCTACATTTTGCATAGACCATCCTTTATTCCTTGCCTCTACTTTTCTGCGACTCATGCCTATTTCATCTTACCATCAATTGTTACATTCACTCTTAGTTGTCTAAAGAATGAAAAACTATAATTCTATATAATTCCATTATTCTACGAACATTCATTAATTCAACTGAACTTTATCCACGTAAGTGTTTCTCTTTTCACATTCACTATCTGTCTCCAGTCTTGCAAATACCATCAAATTTTATTACCAGTCTTCATTTTCTCTTTACTTTCACTAACAAAAGTTGAGTTATCTACAAACATTTGTCCGCCACTCTAGACTCCACTTTTAACTAGCTTGACTCTGCCATATCTCTCCGTTCACCTGCTACAGTTCCCCAGACATAGTGCATGCCTTGGTCAGGCAACTGCTCGCGTTATCAATAAATACTACAGCATCTCACTTGCCCATCAAACAGTTCGTGGCACCTTTTAACTCTAACTTTTAAATTGACATTCGTACATTCTCTGCAATCCATTCTACAAGCATTCTAAAATTGACATGAACCACTCAGCTCTTTCGTCCCTCATATCTGCCTTTATCTGTGTTCAAAACTCTAAGAAATTTTCAAACTATCCCACCATCGGCACAGGCCTTTATCCCTTCATCCCGCCTCTTTACATTTTGCATCTTTAATTTTAAAATCTGTGTACTCACTAGCCTCTCTTCCAAAATGCATTTTCCTATGATAAACCCTATTTTTTCGTAAAGTATCTGCTCGGATTTACCCCTGAATTCTAAAAATATCTTGCTTTGCTCTCACGCACTTTGTCCTAGAGTCCTTATTCATCATCTAACCATTATGTAATTTTACCTTTCTTCCGACACACCTGTATACCAGCTTTTGTAACACTTCCTTTAATTTTGCAAACTATTGAATAAATCCTCGGCCTAATTTCATCCATCTTATACGCATTCCTCACTTCCTGCTAACCAAGCAGATTTGTAAGTAAGGGTAATTTAATTTCCCAAGATAAACAAAATACTTACATATATACATACATACATGCACACACACATGTATATACACATATATATATATATATACTCCGAATAACACAAATTTACTTTGTATAAAGTTATTGCTTACGCAATGGACCTCAAAAATACGTAACGTTCAAACGAGGAGATTCTTTACATTATAAACAAGATTTCAGATTCGTCTGCCTTCATCTACAAGGAACACACACACACACACACACACACACACACACACACACACATATATATATATATATATATATATATATATATATATATATATATATATAAAGAATGGGCTATATAACTTTGTAGTAAGTTGATAAGAAAGAAGTAAGATTTGCGTATAATGAGAAACGGTCTAAGGGGAATTACCACGCAGTGCAATTTTTATGAGAATGTAGAATTACAGGGTCATTGTAACCTTTCCTCTCAGCTAAGACTACAATCGTTATTAACATTTGCTTCAACCAGAACATTATCAGTCGCTCATTTTCTCAAAACTTTCAATCAACTTTCTCTTTCATATATTTACTAACAAATCACACAATCAATCAACCATTTCTTGTCCTGGGCTAACTCCTCAAGATCTCCCTAACTCTCATCTGCTTCCAGGCTCATTTTCCTGTACTTCTACCAAGGGCAATCCACTCCGGTGTATCTCGTACTATGCCGTTTTCTATACAATAATTGGCCAAGCCGCTTCCAGCATGAGAACCTTAACATACTCACGGTACTCATCGACCGGCAGCACCCCCGTTACCTCTCTGATTCGGTTATTTTATATCCTATCCCTCCAGTTAATTCCTAATATTTACCAACATAACCTAAAAAAAAAACTTTAGGTTCATATATATATTTGTGTATGCGTACATATATAGCTATCTGAAACTCGAGATCCGGCGCCCTCAATAATCACAAGTGTGAGCAACTCAAAGAAAAGTAATATGAAAGTTACTTATTTGTATCTACGGATTATTACCTTAACAGTTAGTCAACAAAAGTTCTTTCTCCCTTAAGTACTTTCACTTTTACATATAAATATACGTAATGCAATCAATATACAGTTAAAAAATTAATAACTAAACAAATACAAAAAAATGCTTGGAAATGAAAATGCGATTGCAGGTATCTTCGAAGAAGTGAGCAGACCCGAGTTGGAGAGACCAACAAACTTGATTCCTCTTTCAGTCGGTGTTAACCAGACAAGTTTAGTCAATCAAAAACTGCTAAAAATTAAATAAAATTCCAGCACCCGACCAACCTTATGACAGTTTTTGAAAAAAGGACGCAAAATATGGCTGAATCTTCAGGTTCAAAGGGAAAACCAGAAAAAACGAGAACAAAGAGGAAACGAAAGGAGACTATCACATGTATGACACTACTGGAGAATCGTAGAGAAGAAAGAATCTGCCACCAGTGGCCAACAGACGAGACAAAAACTATTGCATGATAAAAACTAGAAACAATTTGCTTTATACTAAGCTTTACATTTATATTGAACTTCACCGTCAAACCAATTTGCAACTTCATTCCACAGACTCCCTAGAACTCACCCCTCCTTCCCGACCCCACCCCCTTTCTCTTCCAATCAGTCTCTCATACAAATTCCACCACTGCTGAATTGACTCTCAGTTAATTGAAACTTTACGATGGTCTTGGTCTTATCGAACAAAGGAGACGTTACTAAAAGCCATCCTGTTTAAGAGCGATGCCTTATACGTACTACATAGTATTAGTATCTTATTGGTAGTACGACCGACTAAAAATTCACCGTTTGAATCCTCTTCCCCTCCATTTTTTCAACTAAATTACTATATTCTGAAGGTGTTTCGTGGATGACATCTTTAAAGAAATGTTGTAAAACTATTCTCCAGTCTGTGTTAAAATGCTCACCATAATTTAAAATTGTAATTTTGGACGAACTACCAACGTTCCATAAACTAACCTTGCGCGAGTGTCCGCCACATTTGTTTACAGACAGGTAGTATATAATGCCAATGGCCGGTCGGCTTATGCGAATTCTAAACATTCCTACATAGTCGATCTGATTTCCTATTAATTCTGTTCAACAACCCCATCAGGTAATGAAATAGCCGATCTTGTTTTATCTCAATCGCTTCGTGATAAGGCCAGACCTACAACAGATACCTAAAGTAGGTCCATTAGCACTTTACGAGGAGCTGTTGGCTATAAAAGGTGGATCAACTTGGAGGATCGAGTGCCGACGTATTCTTGGCCTTTTCGTGGCTAGGCAAAAGTTTTCTGGCGGGTTTTACGGAAACAGTTAATCGTAATCACCATTTCTGGCAGCGCACACTTTCACATACAGAAAATGAATTTATGCAAGTCTCTTCAGAGCAGAAGAGGCCGTATGAGAGAGAGAGAGAGAGAGAGAGAGAGAGAGAGAGAGAGAGAGAGAGTAGAAGTATTGATAAAGAAACTAGGATAAATAAAGAAGCAGAGAGAGAGAGAGAGAGAGAGAGTACAACTATTAATACAGAAACTAGGATAAATAAAGCAGAGAGAGCGAGAGAGAGAGTACAAGTATTGATAAAGAAACTAGGATAAACAAATAGAGAGAGAGAGAGAGAGAGAGAGACGGAGAGTAGAAGTATTGATAAAGAAACTAGGATACAAAATAGTAGACAGAGAGAGAGAGAGAGAGAGAGAGAGAGAGTACAAGTATTGATAAAGAAACTAGGATAAATAAATAGAGTGAGAGAGAGAGAGACGGAGAGTAGAAGTATTGATAAAGAAACTAGGATAAATAAAGAAGCAAAGAGAGAGAGAGAGAGAGAGAGAGAGAGTACAAGTATTGATAAAGAAACTAGGATAAATAAAGCAGAGAGAGAGAGAGAGAGAGAGAGAGAGAGAGAGAGAGAGAGAGAGAGTACAAGTATTGATAAAGAAAACTAGGATAATAAAGAAGCAGTGAGAAAGAAAGAGAGAGAGAGAGAGAGAGAGAGAGAGAGGTAGAAGTATTGATAAAGAAACTAGGATAAATAAATAGAGAGAGAGAGAGAGAGTAGAAGTATTGATGAAGAGACTAGGATAAAAAATAGAGAGAGAGAGGAGAGAGAGTACAAGTATGGATAAAGAAACTAGGAAAAATAATAGAGAGGAGGCAGAGAGAGAGAGAGAGAGAGAGAGAGAGAGAGAGAAAGAGGAAAGAGAGAGAGAGAACTAAAAAGAGTACAAGTATTGATAAAGAAACTAGGAAAAATAAATAAACAAGCCAATCAAATAGCTGGGCCAGGACCAGTTGTGGTGATGATTCCGACTGTCAAGGTCTACCCGTGAGATTTGTGGGATTTGCAGCATTCTTAGGAATTTTTAGGACATTCATTAGAAGTGTTTCCCAACCTGGGGTGCTATAGTAGATTCACATCAGCCGTGCATTTGATGTCTAGGCCAGTCCCTTACGACGCTCCTGATTGGCTGTTGATGAGCCAATCACAGGGCTGGAAACTCTCAGTCTCTCTCGATGCTTTTGAAAAAGATATCCCTCAGGAGAGAGACTATGGGTTTCCAGCCCTGTGATTGGCTTATCAACAGCCAATCAGGAGCGTCGAAAGGGACTGGCCTAGACATCAAATGCACGGTTGATGTGAGTCTACTATAGTACCCTTTGCGGGTGCCGAGAAACAAAAACAAAAATCACACTGATATATGAATGATTGATCGCCGGAAGCGCATTTTTGAGTTTGTCCATGGTATTCTTCATCTCGGGTTTTCTCGTTTCTTCTATGAGCAGTAATGCCACTTTGTTTCAGTTTTAAGAAGTCAACAAAATAAGATCTAATGCTCAAGCAGTACAATTCACTTTCTTTTTTCCCAGTAATAACTATAAGTTAGGTGGTGCTTTAGTTGAGTTGAATAAAGAATTTAGGCCACAGGCCAAGCACTGGGACCTATGAGGTCATTCAGCGCTGAAATGGAAATTGACAGTCAATGGTTTGAAAAGTGTAACAGGAAGAAAACCTCAAAGTAATGCCTACAGTGCACCACATGAGGTTCACTGACAACACTGGACTGGCTTGACCTGACTGCAGCGGGTGCTAGGGTCAGAAAACGTTGGAAAACACTGCATTAGAGGCTTGTTTTTTACTGCAAAAGCTGTCCTACTTTTATTTAAGAATTTTGCTTTTTCCATAAAGACGATTCTGATTTCATTCGCAAAAGTGAAGTCACTTTCAAAGAAGAGAAGTTCTGAAGATTTTCATCTTTCAACATATTAATGAAATTCATAAGAAAATGCCTGTTTTCGCAAGCATCTCAGTCTAATGAGAAAAGATTTGCCGGGTTTTTCCATAGGAACAGCATACTGAGAATGGAGACCTGTCCATATCTAGCCCCAAAAAAGTATATCTTAGTTTAACCAGCCCCACTGAGCTGATTAACAGCTCTCCTAGGGCTGGCCCGAAGGATTAGATATTTTGACGTGGCTAGGAACCAACTGGTTACCTAGCAACGGGACCTACAGCTTATTGTGGGATCCGAAACACATCGAAAAATGAATTTCTATCAACAAAAATAAATTCTTCTGGTTTCGCGTTGGCAAAGTGGAGAATCGAACCCAAACCTGAAGGAACATTATATGACAGGAGTCTACATCAGTCTATAAAGTAAATACAACTAAGACGCCACTGCTTAGCAAATGATGCCTGGTCGACTTGGAGATGGAAATAATCTCAACTTTAGAAAGAATATTTGAATATTTTACGTTTAACGAATATCTGAATCATATACAATCAAGATGAAACAGATTTAATTTAATAACTTCTTGGCATTTTGTTCCTTGTAGAGGGAAATTCCTGCGTAAAGTTTTCTTTAAGATATAATTTTTTACATTTTCTATCTGTTCTGTTACTCAATTTATAAGTACAAGACGATAACTCACCGGTGGGGTGACGAAATAGTACTAATCAGAGACAGAGTGACAGAGACAGGAGAGCCACCTTGAGGTTGAAGAGTATAAGGATCTGAAAGTGATTCTGTTAAACTTCTTCCTTTGCCGTTGCTCTTGTTACTAAGTTACGAGTACCGGTATATGAAAAAAAATTGTCATACCAAGAAGCTGGCACAGCATCTGCTTGGCAGCATTTTTCTATTTGCTTTCCATGCAGCTGAGTTTCTGCTTGAAGCAATGAGTTACCGTTTAAGAACATAGATCAACAAGAAGAAAAGATGCTCTGACCATCGTTTGGCAACTTGACGGATTCTGTCTCAAAAACCTACATTGCTTGAAGAGACACCACAGTAAGTCAGCCAAGAGAAACTTTTTCAAGTTCCAAGTGATTACAGCTAAGCCGTACTGCAACGGAACTACTTAAATTTAAAGAATTATGAAATTTAAATAATTATGAACATTATAGTGTCAAGCCCCCAACGGCTTGTACCCAAGTCATATAACTGAACAAGCAATCAGTTCATACAACATCAAATCTATGACCAACTGAAACTGAGCTCGCAACATGACTACAAGCAATCGGCACAAGTAAGTCTCCCCAGTTCTTTAGAAGTCCACATAAATCTGCCAGAAAAATAAACAGCACCCATTCCATAACAAATCAACTTCAACCAGAATCTGAAGTCAGTTCATCTACCAAGACTACATATAAGTATCCAACTTGTCCACCGTCTCAGACACCTAACCATGTTTCTGGAAGAAAAGGAATGTCTGAGGAAGAAAGAAGAGGAAAAGTGTGATCTTACCCTTGACGGTAGCAATATGTCCACCTCTTGAGCAGAGGTAATGTTAGAGGATACGAGAAAAATAATGAGGAAATTCTACAAAAGCACAGTAAGATCCACGGAAACAGTCCACCAGAGATTGCGGAGTTGTAGCCATGTTTATCTTAATTATGATTTCATTTATTTTCACATTTCAAAAACAGTTTTGAGAACTATCAAAATTAATTCAGTGATTTACTGTAGTACTTATCAAGATGAATTGATATGAAAAAATTTTCAAAACCAACGATTACTTGTAATAAGAGCTATTTGATTGCAATAAACTAGATTCAACTTATGCATCCTTCCGTACACAAACACACACACACACACACACACACATATATATATATATATATATATATATATATATATATATATATATATATATATATATATATATATATATATATATATAGTACTGGTAATCTTCTTAGGCACGAAGATATAGTAATTCAGTTGTATTCCACATAGGAAAATGAAAAAAGGTATATCTCAGAAAATGTTGCCCAACAGTTTCGTCCTCCAATGGACCTCTTCTTGGAGCGTTTATTAATAAACGCTCCAAGAAGAGGTCCATTGGAGGATGAAACTGTTGGGCATTTTCTGAGATATACCTTTTTTCATTTTCCTATGTGGAATACAACTGAATATATATATATATATATATATAATATATAAATAATATATATATATATATATGATATATATATATATATATATATATACATATAATATAGCAACAGCCAGATTGGCAAAATGAAACCAATCAAACAATCAATACGTATTGCTTTGCTATCGTATACTTTCAGTATAAACATCATGCTACAGCAATCTGATCTGAATCATTAACCAAAATAAACACTCAAGTGAAAGGTACGATGTGTAACGCCATCACGCCCTAGTTCTAGACTACTAGACTACACGATTTGGCGACTCCTTCTTTCCTTTGGCATTCTCTTCCCATCTCTGTCTTTGCCGATTAACAACTTACTGTCCCTTCCCAGGCGTCATGTTCGCTACACTCTCCAAAGTACAAAGCCTTATAAGGAAACGACTTCGTTCTGGCAAAATCAAGCACCTCAATAACTGGCCAAGGTTTTGAAGATACCAGTTTAATTGGAGCAATTCAGCCGTTACGACATAAAAACGAGTTAGTGCTTACAAGGTCCACCATAGTACACTCGACACTGCCAGACGAAATTAAGGGGTGTCGGGGCATTAAAACGATATTCAAGAGGAAGCTAAAGTCAAGTCTAGTCAGTTTTATAGTTATCTGATATTTACCATGAACTATAGTAGATTCACATCAACCGTGCATTTGATGTCTAGGCTAGTCCCTTACGACGCTCCTGATTGGCTGTTGATAAGCCAATCACAGGGCTGGAAACTCTCGAGAGTTCACATGGGTGGGATCTATGTTCCACCTCTCCTGAGGTATACGTCTTTCAGGGGAGATGGAACATACATCCTACCTATGTGAACTCTCGAGAGAGACAGTTTCTAGCCCTGTGATTGGCTTATCAACAGCCAATCAGGAGTGTCGTGAGGGACTGGCCTAGACATCAAATGCACAGTTGATGTGAATCTACTGTATTACCGAGATCTCGTTGACGGCGGCTACATTATATATATATATATATATATATATATAATATATATATATATATATATATCCTATTTGAATGATTATGTATTTTGTGTAAATATATACTATATACACATTTAGGTATATGCTCAAAATCACAAGAAACGTGATGTATAGATGCAATTTATACACCGGTTCTTCTTTGGATATAGACTTCTACATCTGCATGTAAACATAAGTACATATCTATACATTATGAAAGTACTAAAAATATATATAATACCCATATATATATACGTATGTATATACTGTACACATATATACTTTTATATATACTGATGAAGTTTTCAGCTACAAAACGAAAGCCAAACATTGAAACAATCAGAAAGAAATGAAAATGTAAACAGCAGAGTTCTTTCCGCTTATTACAGTAGTTACACCCCTTTATGGCCAAGTGTAAGAAAAGTAAGTTTGTTTACAACGTCTCCTAGTGACAGCGATAATTAAGATGGGAAACAACGAAACTAAACTTCGTTCACAAAAACTCCATCTAATTGATACAGACTGGGACTGGAATTCATCTTTATTATACATGATTCTGTTATCATATGAACTCACATGTCCATATACGTTAAGTATATCTTAGTTTAACCAGACCACTGAGCTTATTAACAGCTCTCCTGGGGCTGGCCAGAAGGATCAGATATTTTTACGTGGCTAGGAACCAACTGGTTACCTAGCAACGGGACCTAAAGCTTATCGTGGGATCCGAACCACATTATGTCGAGAAATTAATTTCTAATCACCAGAAATAAATTCCTCTGATTCCACGTTGGCAGAGCAGGCAGTCGAACTCGCCACTGCCGAATCGGTATGCGAGCACGTAAACCACTCGTCCAACGAGGAACTTCACATGGCCATATAAAAAGTAATTTATATATACGAACATAATACTTTTCGCATTACTTGTTATTTTTTTTTATTTTACTCTTGTTCAAAGATTCTTTCCTAGTTTGATCGACATCGACATATTTTTCTTTATATTAAATCGAACACAAGATATCTCACATAGGCATCCAATTTTGCTTTGATGAATCTGCTATCCTTAAAACCAAAATTGCAAACATTTGCAGCAGCCCACGAAATGGTGCAAGTGAAGCATAGGGTAAAATAAGTTTGTCAAAATAAAATGCTTTTTAGACGGTCACTTCGTCAATTAGGTTTTTGCTTTAAGGATGTCCCCGTCTAAAAAATAAGATGGAAATCTTAAAACTGCCGATTTCTGGAATCTTCTGAAGGAGAATTTCTAAAGGGTCAAGGTCACTGACCCGCAGTGTCCTTAAACACAAGGATGAACAACATTACAAATGAATCTCCATAGGAATAAATATTATGTGCATGCGATTTTACACTCGTAAGCCTTCTATAAACTACGTATAAGTTAAAAATGCCCATTGTGCATCATGATCGTATATGTTTAAGGAGAATACAGATAGTTCAGGCTAAAAATGGATCGGTTTTTCTCCTTGTTTGTTAAGCTGTCACGAGGTGACGTCATTAACGAATTGACTTATGTGTCACTTAGCCATGAAGTGTAACTAACAAGAAAGCGCTTTGTTAGTATTTTTTTTGCCATTTTCCGATATATATATATATTATATTATTATATATATATATATCATATAATATATATATTATATATATATATATGTACATATAATATATATATATAATATATATATATATATATAATATATTATATATATATATATATATATATATATATATTTATATATATATATATATATATATATATATATGATATATAATATATATATATATAGATATATATATATCTATATATATCATATATATATATATATATGATATATATATATATGTATATATATATAGATATATATATATATATGTATATATAGTATAATATATTATATATATATATATGTGTGTGTGTATATATATATTTATATATATATATATATATATATATAATATATATATATATATATATATATATATCCTACAAAGTTGTATTTGAATCCCAACTATATTAATCTTTGTTTAACTGAAAAAGAGACGGCCCTAATCTGTTTCTTAATACTGAATTTGCCATCATGTTTGATATCTAGAATTTGAAATGAGTTGCTTGCAGTTAAAGAAACACTCCTCAAGATGCGCAGCTGTTCAGGCTCATATTTGGATTCGGATTGAGACTTTGCCTTTGCAACGGCGGTTGGTTATTGTGCTTAATTAATAAAAATGCGTGTTTTAGGTGTCCCGATAGTTACTGAAACCCCTGTTTTCTGAGAAGCATATCATACGCAATACACAAAAGATTCTTCAGAATATCAGTGGTGATGCTGCACCAGTTATTTTCAATTAACACTTGTTTCAATGTGAGTCTTCTTCCCAAACATGACCATCCCCTCTTAATTAAAAAAAAAAAAAAAAAAAAAAAAAAAAAAAAAAAAAAAAACAAAAAAAAAAAAAAAAAAAAAAAGGTCAACTTGCCTGACAAGCGCCTACAGAGGGAAATGTACGCATATATCAATGAAGTAGAGTGAGGGGAAGCTATGGTTGTTCTTAGAGAATTAATTCTATCAGCGTGCTAGTACACAAAACTTTCATGATGACCATTCTATTCTTTCTCTACACATGTTAATGCGCATCGCTTCATGAGACTATACTCACGGAATGGGGGTGAATTTGATGTATAATTTAATCACATTGGGAAAAGTTTCCCTTTTCCGTAAAATCAGAATCAGATATAACTGAAAGGTCATTCAAAAGAGAAACAGAAATGACCAGTCTCCTCTCTTTTCCTTAATTGCAATTTGGACGTCGATGACCAGCATTGTTGTTGTAACCGTGTATGCTCAAAAATCAATCGACTCCAATTTTCCTTATTGCTCTCCTTCTGCCAGATACACAACATCCACTCTAGCTCATGAGAAGAGGGTTTTCTGTTGAGAATTCTTCAATGAATGTTACACAAACCCGCGAATGGCTACTTTCATTGAAGAAGAAATGACCGATTCAAGGATTAAAAGGTTTGTTCAGTGGAACTTACTAAAACTAATGGTGTAGTTCATAGAGGCAAGAAGACCTTGATTATAAAAGACGTAAGAAAAGCTTTTTTATGAACCTGCATTATTAGTATTTTCGACAATGATTCTTGATTCTTATTATTAGTCGCTTTGTATTACAATCGCTTGTTAATACGAGTCAATTATAGAAGTTGATGCGGTTAGTAGTCGCCCTCGTTTATAACAAGTATGAAGTTTGATGCATTAGTAAAGTCGCTTCTATTCAAGTATAGAAGTTGATGCGTTAGTAGTTCGCTCGTTATACAAGTATAAAGTTGATGCAATTTAGTAGTCCTTCTATGCAAGTATAGAAGTTGATGCGTTAGTAGTCGCTCGTTATACAAGTATAGAAGTTGATGCATTAGTAGTCGCTTGCTATGCAAGTATAGAAGTTGATGCGTTAGTAGTCGCTCGTTATACAAGTATAGAAGTTGATGCATTACTAGTCGCTTGCTATGCAAGTATAGAAGTTGATGCGTTAGTAGTCGCTCGTTATACAAGTATAGAAGTTGATGCATTAGAAGTCGCTTGCTATGCAAGTATAGAAGTTGATGCGTTGGTAGTCGCTTGTTATACAAGTATTGAAGTGATGCATTAGTAGTCGCTTGTCATACAGGTATAGAAGTTGATGCATTAGTAGTCGCTTGTCATGCAAGTATAGAAGTTGATGCGTTGGTAGTCGCTTGTTATACAAGTATAAAAGTGACGCATTAGTAGTCGCTCGTTATACAAGTATAGAAGTTGATGCGTCAGTAGTTGCTTGCTATACAAGTATAGAAGTGATGCATTAGTAGTCGCTTGTCATATAGGTATAGAAGTTTGATGCATTAGTAGTCGCTTGTCTTACAAGTATAGAAATTGATGCGTTAGTAGTCGCTTATTATACAAGTATAAAAGTAGTCGCTTGTGATACAAGTATAGAATGTATTAGTAGTCGCTTGATATACAAGTATAGAAGTTGATGTACTAGTAGTCGCTTGATATACAAGTATAGAAGTTGATGTATTAGTAGTCGCTCGTTATACAAGTATTGAAGTTGATGCATTCGTAAGTTCTTACCGCTTGCTGTTAGGGTCAATGTTATGAACTTTTTATTAGTAGATTTATAACCTTAATGATATCGTCGATTCACTGTCGTTATTAATAGGGGAAAATGATCCAAACCATCCGACTGTTTATCAAATGTTCCTCTCTTCCTCACTCGGTGAGAATTATCCATACATATTTGTTTCAATTTAGAAGCTAAAATCTCCATAACGATACAGCAAAAGCCACTTATAGAGAATATTCTCCGAAAGACCGCAGGCCAGGATAAAAGTAATTAACCTCCACAATTCTCTCTCTCTCTCTCTCTCTTCATTAATTAGTTATTTCTTCTACTTTGCATTATCAGCTTCTATCTCTGCCTACAACTATCTCTCCTTTATGATGTCTCTCGCTCTCTCTCTCTCTCTCTCTTCTCATATTATTTACTTGTTATTATTATTCTTTTTTCCTCTGCATTGTTTGAAGTCTCTGTCTCTTTCTATCTCTATTTCTCTCGCTCTCTCTCTCTCTCTATCTCTCTCCTCGCTCTTCTCTCTCTCTCTCTCTCTCTCTCTCTCGGTCATTATTTAGTTACTTCTTGCATTATCATAGCTACATCTGCCAACAACTATCTCTCCTTTATGATACTCTCTCTCTCCCTCTCTCCCTCTCCCATATTATTTACTTATTATCATTATCCTTTTTTCCTCTGTATTGTTTAAAGTCGGTCTCTCTCTCTCTCTCTCTCTCTCTCTCTCTCTCCGTATTTGGGAGCCGTAATTAAATATGGTGTTATGATCCCCCCAAAAACTAACCTACCCTAGAGACCAAGAAGGGCTGCAGGCCAGGTCGATCATTAAAACGGGTCGGCCTGGGGTTTCCCGTACATAGAAATGATGAAATGATCGGCTCTTGTTGGTTGATCTGAACAAGAGATATCTCTTTATGGACGCTAAAACTATGCGGTTTTATGATTGCTCGGGAGGGTACGCTACGCGCTTCCTTCCACTAAATTAGGAAGGAGAGAGAGAGAGAGAGAGATAGAGAGAGAGGGAGGAGAGAGAGAGAGAGAGAGAGAGAGAGAGAGAGAGAGAGAGGAGGAATTAACCAACTAGGTAAAGTCCAGTTTTGCTGGAACCCGGGTTCGCGCCCTGGTCCTGGCAAGTCTATTATCGAGAAAAAAATTCCCCTTCGGTTAAGCATATATGAAAATATATTAATTCCGAGGTAGAGCGAATTAGATATTAAAGGACATTGTAGCTCGATATAATAATATATATATATATATATACATATACTATGTAAATACAATAATATACACACACATATATACATATATATCATTATATATATATATATATATATATATATATATATAAACATACATAATTATATATAATATATATATATATATATGCAATAAGCTACAAATGTCCTTTAATATCCAATTCGCTCTACCTTGGAATTATATCTTCATATATGTTGGCCGAGTGGATAATGTCACTGCAGTCCTGATTTCTTCTCTGTCGGGAGGACGAAATTATTAACAACTAAAAAATTCCCCTTCGGTTAACATATATGAAAATATATTAATTCCGAGGTAGAGCGAATTGGATATTAAAGGACATTTGTAGCTTAATGCATGTATATGAATCACGGCAATGTGATAAGAATTCATAATATATATATATATATATATATATATATATATATATATATATATATATATAAAGTTACAGCCATAATATAGGAATATTAGTCAAGGGATGTATAAACTTGATCCTGTAATATCAAGAAAAATTTGCAAATTGTTTCAATTTTAAGGTAGGCAGTAGAGATGTATGGAAATAGGATTATCATATCTGTAAACACAGTAAAGGGGCAACAGTGCCAATGAGATTTCCAACCCAGCCTCCCTGACACCTGTCAGGTGTGGATTTGTAGTCTCCTTACGGTGGGTACATTTATCGGTAGTGTCCCTTAAGGATATATTGTGAATTTTAGCCAAATGAGTTTTGAAGCCACTCCTACCTTGACACCCGCCTGTATCTGCAGTCTCAAACGGTTGTGTATGTTCGAAAGTACTGCCTCTGTCGTATACATATTCGTGACTTCTAATACTATGTATCGGTCCTTCGTCAATGGCTTGGAAAGAAAGTCGAGACCGGTCAGGACCTACACCCGCTCTCTTACTTTTCACCTGTGGTCATTAGTGATAAATGAATTTTATGTATAAGTGATTAATATATATATATATATATATATATATATATATATATATATATATATATATATATATATAGTATATATCAGTATATACTATATAAACTCTCAATATACCTTTTCCTCTCGGGAGGGGATGACGCCAGAAAGGGTACAACCTTCAGGTTTCTCGCCAAATGTTCAGGGATGGGGAGCTACTAGTCCCACGCCCTCTTTCCTTAGACCCATCAGGTTGTCAGTAGGTGTGAGCAATCTACAGACCTAGCTGCATCACTCAGCAATAGTGCCAACTTAGCATATATATATGTATGTTTATATATATATATATATATATATATATATATATATATATATATATATATTATATATGCACATAAAGGTCTCCAGTTTTTTTTCAGGTCTTCTGTGCCGATCTAGCTACCAAATATGCCTCATTCATTCATTCATGCTGTCTCCCTCCATAATAATAAATAATAATATCCACTGATCCATCTCTTTGTTTTTATATTCTCCTTCATAAGTTCATCTTGCTCTTATTCACGTCCAACTTTATGTTTTCTCAAGCACTTTTTCATTCTTTCATTGGTACATTTATTTTCTTTTTATCACTAATCAATACTGTCTCATCTGCGACCATCGTTCATTCAACTCACCAACACACAACATTACACATCAATCTACTGCCTTTTCCTGACTTCTTGCATCACTCCATCATAAAAATAATAAACTACCACGAAGAGAAAATACACCTTGCTTCCGACCCACTTCTTCACCAAACTAGTCATTCTCTCATCTACGCATCACAAAATACGCTCCACTTTCATTACATAAGACTTCAATCACTGACAGGAAATTACTTTCAACACCATACATCCTCAGCCTCCCCTATATCACACCACTAAATTTATCAATTCTACCATAAGCTTTTTCTATGCCGGTGTAAGGTACGCTTAAGGGCTACCCGCACACAGCTGTTCACCTTCACTTCCAAACGTTTTGCACAACTGTTTCACAAGAGGCACTTGATCTACACAACATCTAAACCTTCACTACTCTTGCGTCAATCCTTTTTTTATTATTATTATTATTTACGTTCTCATCCTAAAGCCAAGAATAAACAGTAAATTAGTACTGCTAAGCCTTATCAATCTCAGTCTACTCATTTCTTGCAATTTCCATTATTTTGTGTTTTAACCAATGTCTGTGGCTGGTTCACAAAGCATAGCCTTCCTATTTTAGACCTCCTTTCAAGAAACCCAGATATAAACTAAATGAAACCGAAAGTGAATAATTAAAAATCATGATTATAATCTTCGAAATTTCTCCCTTCATAACAACAAGACACTATCTGTGCTGAAGGTTTACTTTTATAGAAAGAAATTCTCTTGCAATAATCATCATCATCACATCAACAGCTTTAATTAAAAAAAACTGAAGGCAGTGCGTTAACAAATCAAATTCAAGAGTAAAAATCCAATTCACTGCCGCAGCGAAAACTTTCAACAAAATAAAGATTTAACCGAGTGGTCGCAGCAAGTTCAAGTGAATGAACCAACCAGCTGCCCATTCTGATTCAAGAGCTCCTTGTTTAATGAGATGAGATGCACCTCTTCTGTTTTCGTAAAAGCCACTGACTTGCAAAAAAAAAAAAAAAAAAAAAAAAACAAAAAAAAAAAAAAAAAAAAAAAAAATCCTAAAAAAAAAACTTGCGAATGTTTTTTTTTTTTTTGAAGCGAATCAATGAGACGAATGGTAAAAAGAAAAATGATTGATTTTAAAGAGAGGAAATCAACATAAGGTAATCATTATTAATGACTAATAATGACTGTGGCGACCAACAACAAAGGGTCCCGCATCTATTAACAGCAGCAGATTCATTATCAGAGGCTCAAATGTAAAGATATTCAATGAGGTAAAACACTATTATGATTCCTAGTTCCTGCCGGCCTATACGCTCACGCACACAAATATATACATACATACGTACACACACATTATGTATACATATATAAATACATAATAAAAGAAGCCCATAAGAGCCCCAACAGTTGAGGAAGACAGTTGTATTCGAAAAATAACGCTGTAATATATACCCTTTTGGTGTTTTTATGCTCTCCTTTTATTAGATGGACTTCAGTTGTAACACTACATATATATATATATATATATATATATATATATATACATATATTATATATATACATATATATAATGTGTCCTCGCATTATATATTTATATGCATATATATACAACAGTTATTACATATGTATATATAATATAAATACCTCATTGTATTCATGTATGTATATATGTATCCGTTTGTTAGGTACCATAACAAATCATTACAAGCATTATGGGATATGAGCCATTCTCTCTTGTAGTTTGGTTCTTACGCTTACTAGTACCACTATAATCTTTATTCAGTCCCCCCCCCCACCCCCCCCCCCCCCCCCTCTACTTTCACCAGAGAACAATAGGTTTTATTCTAAACCACACGAGCTAAACGAGAAATCTGCAAACTGGTCGAGAGGTAATTAAAAAGTTTCCGAGTACGACTGACGTCTTTCAAGTTTTACATCCGACTCCACAGGAACGGAAAAGTCAACGAAATGCGGATAGCGAACTTAGGAAGGACAAAAAACGAAGAAAATGAGCAAAAATTTACCTCCGGTGGGAAGACGCCATTTTTATCGAACCCCCCAATTAGTGCGAAGCATAACAAGCAATGAATACCGCAACGATATTCATCTCCACAACAAACGTCCAGTCAAGTCGAAGCGGAGGACAGCGCGCTCCACCCACCCTTCACTACACTTGCATGGACACTGACTCTGAGGCGAGGCCGAGTCCGCGAGGAAGAAGAGCAGAGGAGGAGGAGGACTCGAGGTTTCTGAGTCTGGGGCGCGAGAGAGACAGAGAATGTGGAACTCCCCAGCAATGGTGCCATATAGCTCTTTTAGATGGAGTCACATCTCTGAACTAAAATTTTACATGGAGAAAAGGTGAATTTTATTAATTAATATAATATTACGCCGTTTCGAGCTAATGGTCAACCGAAGAAAAAACGTATCACTTGAGAGTACGTGTCACGATTCGTGACTCCTGTACACTCATTAGCTCATTAATACCTTAAGGGGAAAGACAACCAACTTCTATTAACTAAAGACACATGTATATACTATATATATATATATATATATATATATATATATATATATATATTGGTACCTTTGTACTAGATACGTTTTATAACCGTAATAGCCCAATGCCCTCTTAGATTCTCGAATTCTTCACACTTTTCGGATACGCTTGCCACTACAAAACCTTAGATCCAAATACAAGAACAGAAAAATAATATCCAGATCTAAAATGAATAATGACATTGATTATCTGTCATGCGTTCATTCACATTCGTAAGGTATTTCCTTGATGGTTCAGATATTCATTAGAGACTGAATCCTCTTTTGCAAACACTTTCATTTAATGCGTTACCAAAGGAAAGTCCTGATCAATCCTGTATGATTTTCTTTCATCATTTTACTCCAGAAAATTATCCGTAACATTTTATATATATATATATATATATATATATATATATATACATATATATATATATATATATATATATATATATATATTATATATATATATATATATATACTACAGCTATTAATCAAACAACGTAAATCCATCGTCCTTACACACAAGTAACTGCATAATTATCAACATTATTTTTTCAACAAATAAAAGGAAAAAGACCAGAAAATCGAGAAAAGAACGAAGCCTAATCTACCTTAACCTACTGTCTTTCTCCTTTCAACATTTATCCAAGCTATCTCAAAGCTAATGTAAAACCCCCCCCTTATAGAAAGTTTTAATCTGAATAAAAACATCGTACACTATAAAACACTAGAACCCCTAAAACTGATCTGCAATATCAAAGAACTTAGTGAAACATTATTGCAACGATCCTGAAAACGTTATATTGCATAAGGTCGCGACAAATATCGGTCCGAAGGGTCTTACGCACCGCGCCGATGCTCGGACCGAGATACTAAGATGGACTAAGATATGGCAAGGTACACTTTGCACAATACCTTCATTCTGCACGGTTGTACAAAAGGCAGTAGTGAGAGAGCTTCTCCTTAGGCTAACGACGTGCAGAAGTAAAAGAGGAGATCGTTACCTACGGTCTACCGCTGATAAACACACATATATATACAATATATGTATATATACGTATATATACGTATATAATTATATATAATATATATATATATATATATATAATATATATATATATATCTATATATAACGTATATATACGTTAATATTATTACGTATATATAATATAAATTATATATATGCTATATCTTAAACATCATATACTCTGTATATCTGGGTACAATGCGTTTAACTTTGGAAATAAAATATATTGTAAAAACACACCGCCACCATTATTACATCACAACCTAATGACCAAATTTTAAAAATCACCACTGAACTTCAAACGTTCGCGCAAACATAAATAAGCAGGTGAAATTGTGAAAATGTCCTAAGATGCATTATAACCTGTAAGCCAAGATAGCCAGTCATAACCCATCATATATTCAGGATAGCAACGTGATCAGTATAAACATATATTAGCCATAACAACATAAACAGTAACTATATAAGAAAAAAAATAAATAAAAAAACTAGACAAAGACTACAAAAATCTTGATTAAAAAGATAACGCCGGTATAAGACAATATCTGGATTAGGCGTTCACAGTATAACCAGTATTACTATTGCAAACAGTGCGAAAACTTATGTTAAGGACTATGTACGCAGTAAACAGTACAAAAACTTTTAAAGCCAATAAAGTCAGCGAAGTGACCGTGTGACACTACCTCAGCCACGTTACCAAATACTGATTAATTCGTTGCACAGAAAAAAGGTGTAGCACTTAACAAATTTCTACCTCAGGTTTACACCAGAAATGATTTTTTCCGGCGGGATTTGAATCACTGTCTCCCCAAACCTTCAGACACTCCCATCCGCATGCCCCATCGCCCTCAACCCTCCCCCCCCCCCTCCCCCCACCCCCCAAACCCACCCATCTGCCAATGTTGGAGGCTGGGGAATATTTCCCTGGTCTTTAATGCTGAGTTCAGTAATGATTACAAATGCTTGTTTTGCGTACAATGACGAAGCATTTCAGCATGACATAGAAAAGTGCAATAATAATAGTAATATATCGCAGTTGTTAAGCCAATATAATTCCAAGCAACAATGCCAGGAAACAACAATATAAAAAAAAAGGCAAAACAAAGGGAATAGTCATCCCTTGGTCAAACAGCGAATAAGGAAGACAAAATCTGAATCCTCGTCTGAAATCTATTCATGCGAAGACTCGATCTGATATCCCGCCTGGAATCCGCGTGGTTACTTTGCGAGCATTATTGCCAAACACTGCAAGAGCGGTGACTCAGTCCATCGTCACCGTACCCAAGCCCCGTTCCCGAATATACATTCAGTCAACGACCCGAATGCGTCATTCTTAGTTTATTTTTCATGAGAAAGAGCTGCTCTGGTCAGTCTGTCACTAAAAAGAAAGAAAAAAAAAAGTTGTTGAGGGTATGTTAACGGACTTTCTCTTCTCAACTGAAGATAAGCCGTCATCTGGTCGACTGATTGTAAATTGTCGCCAGTACCCTTTTACAAAAAAATCAAATCAAATCAAATAATAATAATAATAATAATAATAATAATAATAATAATAATAATAATAATAATAATAATAATAATAATAATAATAATGAGGCAGGATGCAAACCCGGAACCCCACACTATAACTACCACCCAGTCGAATTGGAGGACTGTGATAGAGCAAAAAAAAAAATAATAATAATAATAATTCGGTAAATATGGCAAAAGGTAGAGGAATTCAATTTTGTTTTTCTTTTTCTGAAATAAAAACAAAAACAACGCTAACAATATTCAAGAATGAATGATTCTTAGCTGATCCTGTTCTTTAATCAATAACATATTCATTTTCTAACGGTACACAAAAACTAGGCCAAAGCTGAACCGCCCCACCCCCTCTCTCTCTCTCTCTCTCTTCTCTCTCTCTCTCTCTCTCTCTCTCTCTGTGTATATATATATATATATATATATATATATATATATATATATATATTATATATAAATATATACATATATATATATAATATATATATATATATACACACACGTATATATTATATATATTATATATATATATATATATATATATATATATATATAATATATATATATATCTGTGTGTCTGAGTAAATATAAATACTTTTATATAATATATGTCTTATAAATATGTATATCACGGTGAATTATATTAATTTCAAAAATCTGTACCAGACCTACAGATAAAGAGACAAGGGGGCAAATGTGGCATAGAACTGATTAAGACCAGGAAAACTGTTTTCCTCAGCTGAAGGGAATCACGCTGAGAATGACACTGCTACTTGGAGACTTTCCCAAGACACAGAATTACATTACGTACAGGCTAACACTGTAATGAAATGATTCTTTCAACTGCAAGAGGAAACTACATTGATCCTTACAATAAAAAGAGACGTATTCCGATTAGCTGATAATGCGTCACATTAATTATCAAAAGTCGCATACGAGTATAATTACATATAAATATTTTCGTAACTATGCGAGGAAACGACGCTAAAGTAGGCTATGTATTAAACTGAAACTTTCAATATGGTCCAAGTGAATAAAATTAAGCTTTAAAATGCACCAACCCTTATCTAAATAACAGGTGAAAGTTACATTTAGTAATCAAGAGAAAGCTGCTTAATTAAATATAGGCATTGTTATCATCCATTCTACATACGGGGTAATTTATTTAATTGTAAAAATGTGTACCCTTTTCATTAAGGGAGAAAATCAACGCAGAACAATTCCCTTTAATCTATAACTTTCTCAGATATATGAGACAATGATTATGTTGAAAGCTGGCGCCTTTCACCACACATAGAAAGTTCGGGCCACATACAGGGAAGGTGTTGATCACGTCCTACCGTCTGGGAGGACCTGGGGAAGCTGCCGGCCGAATCACTCCCGAGGACACGAAGGAATTTCACCATCACCTGGCCAAGAATTTCTAGCATTCCTTCGCCTCATCAAATTTTCAAAGGACTCTGGTTCACTTTATTGATTGCCAATAAGGAAATTATCGGGAATTTTTGGATTTGCAATGGAATAGGATTGGAATGAGGACTTAATTTTTTTAAAGTGAATGACGCCGAATTTAACCAAGAATGATTAAACAAGTTGGAATTTGTCGAAATCATCAGGAACAACTGGATAATAACTTAAATCAAGGTGGAATTATGAGGAATACAGGGGTCAAATTAGATAGTAATTCGTGGCGAAGGATCTGGAATTGTGAACTTTTGCAAAGTTTTTGTAAAACTAATGAAGGAAGAGTTAGTGATGAGGAATACTGTGAAAAAAACGAATCTTGTGAAAATAAATTCATAGAAAAGACTTTATATACAAAAAAGACTGAAAGAATATGAGCAAGTTAAGTGAATGAACATACTGATGAAAACAACAGCTAAATAAAGATTAATCAAGAACAGTGAGAAACGAACGTGTAAACATAAATAAAGGAGAAATTGGTTTAAGAAAGATTCGCGAAGAAAATAGTAAACAATGAATAGTGAGGGAATGAGCTTTCAAGGAAAAGAAATTGCCAAGTAAGCATCAGTAAAGAACACAGAATGGTGAAAAAGAAGAATCGAGAACGAAAAAACAGAAAAGAGAAGCAAGGCAGATTAGAATGAGAGAAAAAAAGTAAGTTAGTTATCGGAGACCTTTGAAGCCATTGTGATTTCTCTTTACTGTCTCTCCTAGGTATGAACTTTGGAATATTTGAAATTGATTTGCATGAATTCAGACCGCCTTCATACATACATACGTATATGTACAGACATACATATATGTACATTTATAAAAAAATTTATAAATTATATATAAATATACATACACACACACATATATATATATATATATATATATATATATATATATATATATATATATAGATATATAGTATGTATTACAATTCATTGCATAGATAACGTATGGCATATATACATAATATTTCCCACTTTAATGAATTTTTTGCAGTTCTCGGTTATGATTATTAGGATGAGATTACTAGTTCCAGCCCTTCTCCATGAAAATCGAATAAAAGCGAAGTGTTTCATTCTCTGGTCAAGTTAACCGAGGGGTCATGGATTTAAGAAAAAAAAAAACAAAAAAAAAAAACCACACACACATGCACACACACTCCCCTTTTCTAAACGGATGGAGGGAATTTTGCAGTCATTCATATCCCTTACTGGGCGTCGCCTCGTAGGCGTCAACGTAATTCCCACACTATTGAGAGATCTCGGACTGGAATCCCTGCCGGGGACAGTGATTAACGAACATTCAGTACAATCAATTTCTAGTTGGACGTAAACAGTACTGCTCTCCTGGTGCGTGCCAGCTATGGCGAGTCAAAGTTGCTAGGAATGGAGAGAGGTGAGAAGAGATATACAACAGACGTGAGTGCTCGGTTTTCCAATCTTCATCCCACCGGGGAAGAACCATTCATTAAACAGTTTAGGCTGCTTATCAGCAGACTCTACTCTCACTCACTCTCTCTCTTAGGTAGGTAAAATCTGTGCAACTGGTCTCCACATATGCTATATTAATACAGAGAGGCGGGTACAACCAAAATCAATCCCAGGTCTCGCTTAAAATCATATTGACATCTTTACCCTTTTTTCCCATTGGCATTGCGATAATTTTCGATATTTGCGATAAAAATAGTGCCTAATACAGGTTATTTAAAAGACAGGCCTCCTTCTATATCAGCAATCATTCATTAAGTAACATAAACAGTGACTCACGTGTTACGACTGACACAAATGCATTATTCTGATCACGCGAGGCTTTCTCATCAGTCCAGCACTGATGCAGAAACATCCAGACTTTATTATTATTATTATTATTATTATTATTATTATTATTATTATTATTATTATTATTATTATTATTATTATTATTATTATTAATTTTAGTGCAAAATAAAAAGGACTTCGTGTACTGAATTCTGATATTAAGGGGAATAATCCCTGTCACTGATCTGCATCAGTGACATTTATTCACGACTGAGATGTGATTCATAGAAATTTGGCTACAGAGCCAAAGGACTGGGCCGCTTTCAGCCATTCAGACAGTGAAAAGAGGAAGTTGGAGTGGTTAGACAGGAAGCGGGAAATTAGAACGGAGGTAAAGTAAAAGGCTAAATGTTGGTGCAGCTATAGGAGCTGAAGGGACCCTGTAAACAATCTTTAATTATGCCTGCAGTGTACAACTTGAGGTGCACTGACGGCACTAACCCCCATAGTGGGGTTATCACGACTGAGGCCATCTGCTTTATTTTACTGGATGGGTCCTGTATATATATCCACTTACGAAGGATTAGCTTATCATCCGAGGGTCGTTGCGATTAGCTTTTACTAGCTGATATAACGACCAAATCCTCCATTATGCACATAACTAAATGAAAATATTTCGTTCATAATTAAAAAACCCCAATAGGAGTAAATTTATATTTTTCTTCTCTCTCCTGATGGGGGTATTTCTTGCATCCCAGAATGCAACTTGGGGTTGGCTCCCAGCCGTGTATGTAGAATGGAAACGTTAGAATGGCGTTCTTAGAATATATGATAGACATGGCCATCAGTCCGCAAATGTTTAAGCGCAGCCCCTGTCGAGAGGGACCACAGCTACTAGTAACTGGGCGTCTAATTATCTTATCAGAATGGTTTTCTTTGGACGATGGAAATGTGTTCTTAATCCTAGAGTCTGCTCTTATCAAAATCTTGTCTGTCGTGACCTAGATTTGGCCTTACAGGCCTTGTGCTGTAATGCATAGGCAAACGATTAGAATTCGTTATTGTTAAAATAATACACTTATCAACAACATCATCAATATGAGGGGAAAATATTTAAGACAGTTATCGAGCCATTTTCTCTCTAAAAAATCATTTTAAACGGGCTCTAAACTGTTTCCATAAAGTCATATCTTAATTTTTTCTCTATTACAGCATGGGCATTTATTGCACAGCCTCAAAATAAATGTCACGCAAGATTCACAGAGTTATTATGAGCAGTGTACCAGTCAAAACTAGCATAGTTATTTTCTATGACTAGGAGGTGGATATGAAAGAAAACGAAATCACATGATATACTTCTCTAAATTCTACATTATCATTATACGACGGAAAAATGTGCGTTTAGTTTAACTGTGAGAGTGTGAAAGCAGCATCTCCTTATCTCAATTTTCTTTATACAATATATGATATACATCTACATAGTACTTGTCTTTTTTCAATTATAAAAGCAATAAAGAATTCACCTACATTTTCCGTATGGCAATGTATTGTCATAAATCCCATTGGACGTACTTTGACATATTTGACCAAAAATTTCAATGAAATTATTACGAGAATTTTTTTAACAAGCTATGTCTCTCGTAAAATAATTACGAACACATACATGAAATGGAAAATTAATTCTTGAAAAACTATTGTGTTACCTGTTTTTGGATATGCGATGGGCACCACCAATGTAACGGTTTCTGACCTATTTGCGTACGCGAACGAGTATATATCTTCAATTATACACAAGATTCTTCCGGCAGATTCATGAAAAAATATAAACAGCCTTTCTACCCCTTAGTTAGCTATTATAAAACACAGGTCACACAACGGTAAACAATATAGGAATAAGCTTTTTCAAGCTGTAGTATAACAGACGGATCATACTTAAGATTAGCCAATAACAGAAGAGAAGGTAACCACACTCGTATGTCTTCCGAGCTCCACTTGAAGAGAGCTCGCATAGCTCTAGTGCAACTTTTAGAGGAGGCTGGTATCTCAGTCCAATCTTCTCTTAACGAAACCTCACACAGCTTTCATTCAGCGAAGAAAGGTTGACAACTCAGAACGAACTGCTCCTGACAACAGCTCATACCAGAAATGAGCGGCACCTTGGTCTCTCAAGTAATAGTACAAGCACCCAGTTTTCATCCGGTAACCCTCCCTGATCTTTGCGAGATAATCAATCCGACCTTCAGATGAAACTTTTTGTGACCATGATGGCCTCCGGGAGAACCTGAAACTAGTAAATACCGTTGGGATGTCTTAAGGATGAAGTAACAGAGGCTGTATCAGAACTAAACACTTTTGAAAGGAATTGTAAGGTGGCAGCATGTTCTCTCAGAGGAAGATAGGCAACAAACTTATAAACCTGTCTTATCTTCGTTAGCAGTCACTCAGCCTTTATCACTACCATCAAAATTATAAGAAGATAGCTATGCTCAACAGTGTTAACAATATCACTGATATCTTGAACGATCACAGCATCAGCCTTCATTATATTCTGATTGACTAGAGCCTTGTCAATCACATGACATAAGGACTTGTGGCACCATAGCTAAGTAAGAATCTACTTTGATTATGAGGCCACTGCTGGATCATCAAAAGGGATTTTACTTAGACCAGAATATGTTCAAGGTTCCCACTGGTATAACAGTAACAGTAGTTACAACCAGAATCAACAAGCTTACTTCTGAAGGCACCACTAAAATGTGTGTTCGTTAATTCTCGCTCACTCTCTTCAGACGAATCATTGAAAGATGCCATCTCTTGATAAAAACAGCGAGGAGATCTTCACGGGATGCTGCACCAGCAAAGCATGGAGATGTGGATGCTCAACATTGTTAACGATATCAACATCTTGAATGAAAACAACAACACCATTCATTATATTCTGACTGAATAAAGCCTGGTCAACCACATGACATGAGGAATGTTGGCACCACGGCGTAAGAAAGAACCTACTTTTACTATGAGACTATGGATATTTTTAAGCAGTGAAGTTTATAAGACTTGTTTTGGTCACCACAAAACTTTAGATTACTTGAGCAGAAGAGTTACAAATAAAACCTGTATAACTAAGATATTTATTAGGCAATTATTAACAAGTTATTACCATTAACTAAATATGCCGATTATACCTATAACTATATTATGGTATTCACAGGAAATGTTTTCCTCCTAAGACGAGATATCGAATTCGTTAAATTTGCTCTGATTTTGAAAAAGAAATGAGAAAAACTAATAATTCTAGGGGAAGACTTCCAAGTAAAATTCTGTTGCACAAAAGAACCTTCTACAAAATCTGTGTAACTCTTATGTTTCCATCTGAGACAGACTTTGTCTCGGTTTAGCGGGGTTATTTCAATGCAAACAAATGCCACTTTGTCTGGGTTTAGGAGGGTTATTTTAATGAAAACAAATGCCACTTTGTATGGGTTTAGCAGGGTTATTTTAATGCAAACAAATGCCACTTTTGTCTGGGTTTAGGAGGGTTATTTTAATGAAAACAAATGCCACTTTGTATGGGTTTAGCAGGATTAATAGCAAACAACTGCCTTTTGTCTGGGTTTAGCAGGGTTATTTTAATGCAAACAAATGCCACTTTGTCTGCGTTTAGCTGGGTTATTTTAATGCAAACAAATGCCACTTTGTCTGGGTTTAGCTGGGTTATTTTAATGAAAGCAAATGCCACTTTGTCTGGGTTTAGCTGGGTTATTTTAATGAAAACAAATGCCAAAGTTAAAACCGGCACACACACATTCATATATATGTGAGAGTCTGTGTGAAATGGGGGGTGCGAAGGTATGTGTGACAAACGAACTTGCTGGCAATGTTTCAGTTGTTTTGCAGGTGCAAAGTATGGTGTTTAGTAAGCGCCCGGTTCAGCGCTAATTGCACTGGGTGGCGCATTCTCAGCATTAATCAGCACCTGTCGGGATGATCACCTTTGATTTAGTGTGTTGTGGATGACAAGCGCCCGAGAATGGAATTTTCCATCCTAGGGGATCGGAAGGCATGGAAGTTTTTGATCCAGCGTGAGTCGGATTTTTAGGTGTGTTAAACGCAAACTTGTGCCTGTCTGTGTATGACGAAAACGCCAAGTGCGAAGGCTCCAATGGAAAATTAGCCATTCTTTAGTGAGTGTCCAGTCTGAAGAGTCACATTGGAACACGTTGGGAATCGGAATTCCCTGTCGATGAAAGTGTACGACTTTGCATTACCTAGATGATTGAACTGGCAGTGACTAATGCTTGTTTTTTTTTATGAGTCATAAACTAGGTGAATTGTGGTCTACTAGAAATTGTTCTGTGCCTTGCAGATGTTTGAAATAAGGCATAAATCTTAATCTAGAATATAGCCCCTTGTGGGAATGAAACTGGGACCGAAGTGACTATTTCTTTTCTCAGGCCACAAACAAACTTATGTAGTGGACTTTGGTTGCCTTTGAAAGAAGTGCGAGGTAGTTCCTACATATTATGATTTCTTGCAACAATTTTTTTCTTTATATATAACATAACTGGGATTTGTTGTCTAAGATGCATGATTTTTCATTTACTTGTCTTTTGTTAGATTTGCATTATTATTGTCTATTTTGTTATATTCTGGAGTTTGATTTACACATATGCAGGGTAAGGGGTTTTTCAGTAAAGTACAGAAAGAGAGAGAGAGAGAGAGAGAGAGAGAGAGAGAGAGAGAGAGAGAGAGAGAGAGAGAGAGAGAGAGAGCTACTAATGGTCGACAACTGTTCCAGGTAAGCATCACCTGCTCACGTGTGAGGGAGTGTAGGGATAATAGTCTTCAGATAACTTGATAGCAAATATATACACACTTATACATTTATATAAAGTATACATACATATATATCATATATATTCATATAAAAAATATCTATATAAATTCTATATGTGATATATATATATATATATATAGTATATATATAGTTATGTATATATAATTATAAATTTCGTTGGTTTTTACAACGATCGTTTCCTCTGTAGGGATTTCAAGCAAAAAACATGTCTTTTTAGCCAAAAAAATATAATCCAGACATTTAAAGTTGAAGTAAAAAAAATCATAAATTCTGAAAATACAAGAAAAATCTACAGACAAACGAGCAACAGATACCGTATCTGAGAGATAAGATTTCTCCGAGATAAGCAACAGCGCTAGGCACTTTCAGACGACAAGCCCGATTAGTAGAGAACTTGACTATGTGAGAACAGGAAGACGCGGTGATATTTCCGTTATAAAATTTCTTTGCGTTAAACGATAAAATATGAATATATCCTTTTCTCAAATACCACTGTGTTTGCTGTTGATTTTGTTAATAGGGTCGTACAAAGTGTATACCTGGGAAGAGGTGAGTGTTTATCTTCTAATTATCTGATTATTTAATGAAAAGAAATACCGGTATTGCACACATACATACATACTACATGCATAACGCGCACACACACACACTATATATATATATATGCAGTCGGAATGGCTGCCTCTAGGTTATAATTGAAATATCAAAGTCCAGCCATTAGAAGAAAGAGTTTTCAAGGATTTAGTGGATATTTCGGATTATGCATTGAAGGAATATGAAGTAGGTAACTATTACCAATAGGAGCCAGAAAGGTCTCTGTGAACCTCAGTGTAGGTCAGAACACAAAGACGTTTTAACAAGACCAAAATCAATGATTCTTATTATCACAGATTTATGGAAATCCTTCCCTCTTTGAAGTAGTGCTCTGTTTTGTAATATTCCTTTGTCTGCTACTACAGTTCCCTATTATGTCAATCCATCTCTATCACGATAGTGACTTTTTAAAGGAACTATCTAGTAGGTGGCAGGTTATCCTCTTTAATACACGAGTTCCGGTGATCCAAAATCCTCTTTGACTTGTGTGCTTGTTTACAAGGTTGGTCCTCTGAGATTCCCGTTGTATAGAGGCCGATTTTGATTGAGGACTGAGTTATGAAAATTAGGCTATAAAACAAGCACTTCAGCCAATCAGTGATTAAGACAGTGAAAAGAGGAAGTTTGAGTGGTTGGACTGAAGATTGCAAGAGAATGTACTAGGTAGAGTAAAGGGCTAGGGGCCGAAGGGACACAGCAAACAAAGGCCTACAGGGCTGGCCGATTTTGGATAGTGGACGAATTTGTTCCTAAAGTGATGAGTACAGATATCACTGCTCTTTATGATTCTTTTGCCTCCACTGGAATTCTGCTTGTTTGATGGTTGTTGTTGTTACCATTATTATTAGTATTGGCCAAACTGCAACGTCAACTGGAAAAGGCAAACGTTGCAAGTCCAAGTGCTCGAAGAACCATTACAGGAAAAGCAATAAAAAAAATACTCTAAGTAATAGGAAAAATAAGAATAATTTTACATTTTGAAGTGAGATGTATGTGAGTGTTCAACAAGCAAGCATTTGTACACAACTTCTGAAGTTTCAGTAGTTGCAACAGTAAAGATACACAACATTATTATTATTGCTGTTGGCCTGGTTATAAAACCACATGTCCATGATTTTGCGTTGATAGCTGACCACACCTTTACTAAAAGCATTAGGTCCTCATGCCGGGAAAAAGGGTTCTAAAGTCTTGTTCTAACAGGAATGAAAGACGATGCTGAACAGTGTGGCATTGCTGCAACAAAAAATGGATACTAACATTCTAGAAATTGAAAAGTACACACTAACACTGAATGTGGTGAAATCTGGTTCACTACCATAGGTCAGGAGGACAAACACCATAAACCCAAGGGCATCTAAGACTCGTAGGGAGGTTTTACTGATGGAAATTATTTGTTTATTCTTGGATACAAGTGGTAAACCTTCACAAATCGACAAAGGTACACACATCTTCTCAGCACGGCTAAACAACTTTTTACCAGTAAACAAGGCTTACGGTTACTAGTGTACCAAAGATAATTATCCAGGGAAGAGTTATGACTTACCTCCAATGAGGAGGGAGGTAGAATTTATTTACAGATAAGTTTAATCTACATACAAGTGTGAGTGGGACTCAAAATACATTATGAAGCGACATGGGATCTCTATTTCAAACAATTAATGCAATATCAATGAAGACTGCCCTGCAAGTACTGCTAGATATGGTGGAAATGTCCTTTTGGAGTAATTTTGCACTGTAATATGAGAGTTGCAGGCTTTTTTCAATTATGTAAATGGAGCTCAGACACCAAGAACGGCCAGACACCCCAAAAGCAACAGAAAGCTTTCTGTGTTAGGAAGAAACTTTGAGGGATAACATAAGAGATGCAGTGACAACATCAGAAAAAAAAATGATTGAATGATTAAGATAAGACACTCAATGAGATAAAACTCCCACCCAAACTAAGCGCCGAAACTGTGGCACAACAGCTAACATGGCATCCTTGATACCTAGCAGACCTGCACGAACAAGGACCTTTGTGTTGGTCGTATATATCGCTCAGATGGAAGCTTACAGAAAAGACTGAACCACCCATTTTTACATTTGCTGATCTAGCCCTAATCCACGGAGAGGGACATATGCAGCTGGGTACTGGAATACTTTAATGTTCATGCTACTATTCTGAAGGACCAACTAGTTTTCAAACCCCGCATTTGCAAGCTTACAGCAAAGGAAGAAAGCTCAATCTTGGTACAGCACAAACAAACAACGTGACAGTCCATTTAACCAAGGATCTGAGAAGATTGCAGTTGAACAAACGTCAGCCTAAGTCACACATCAGCAGAACTTTTTGAAGGATGAATGGACAGGTTCTTCTACCTCGTGCTATCAAACATGGTACAGTATCAAATCCCAACTCCAGCCTCAAAAACTAATCGTACTATGTCGCAGCTCTTCAGCATAACTGCTTAGTCATTGACAAGATAAAAGCACATATCCAGGCACTTCTGGGATCATGAGACACCTGCTATCTGCGTTTGCATTTCTCCACTTGTCAGACTGGTTTGCGTTTCTGCACTTGTTAGACCTGTTTGCATTTCTGCACTTCTTAGGCCCGGCCCGTTTGCATTTCTGCACTTGGTAGACCCGTTTGCATTTCTGCACTTAGTAGACCGAGAGAGGGGCAGCACAAAATGATGCTTTAGACAACAACAAAAACTGCTGATTTTATAATACTATTTTGGTTTTTCATGATGATGTTGTTTTATGTGCACAATGCCATGTCCTTATATTATAAAGCTCCTCAGCATCTCGTCAACAGCAAGTCGAAATTTTTTTGTCTCGCATTTAGTTTTACAAAAATTATTGATATACATCAGGTTAACAAGAAAAGGAATTTCTATTTTGATAGTGAGATATTTAAAACTTTTATTTATTTTGCTATTTGGCTTTACTCAAACCTTAGTATGGAGAGAGAAACAGCCGCCCAAACTGATAAGGCAGCAGGTGGCTTTTTTGCCGACCTTAATGCATGTATAATACAGAATAAGGATAATTTAATTTCTTACTTGTATTTATGATAATATCTAGTTTACCGTCAATGTATTTAGGGCTACATAAACGTAAAGCTCTTTAAAACATGGATATGATGGATATGAAAACTCATTTCTTTATTCATTGCTTTAGCCAGAATAAAGCCGTCATGGGGCGAAAATATCAGGTGGTTTTTCTACGCATGCTTTATTGATACATTACTACTACTGTGGATCAGGATTCTTTAAGGGCAGCTACAATCATATTATTATTATATTATTATTATTATTATATTATTATTATTATTATTATTATTATTTATTATTATTATTATTATTAATTCATTTGGAACAAGCCCACAGGAGCCATTGACTTGAAATTTTAAGCTTCCAAAGAATATGAGGTTTATTTGAAAGCAATAACAGAAGACATTAGGAATTATAGAAAGAAGAGCTAAGCTACATAACAATTAATTAACAAATTCATGAAATAGATACAAAATATAAATAAATAAATAAATACTGTAAAAAATTAAAATACCATGATTCAATATTAGACACCGCATTCAGAGCGAACAGACTATCATTCTAATTAAGGCAAAGCATTCAGAGCGACAAAAATTACTTTTCTTGACGACAAAAAAAAAAAAAAAAAAAAAACTTACAACATGGAAACCTACTCATACAACCACATAGCAATAATATCAAAGATATTTCCCATCTACTTAAGAACTTTGGCGTTTACTCCAGCATCTGGGAACAATATTACAATAAAATAAGCACTTATGCAAACTGACGAAGCAACACTACAGGATGTGAATATCAAAATCCATATAAGACCCATGAAAACTTCTATATTGGTCAAAGTGAATAAAACAAAATAAACATAACAAATGTACAAGATATGCACACCTGAACGATGGAACTTTCCAACGTGTTACTGAAAACAATGATACCCTGAAATGGGCAGGGGCAAAATAAATATAATACTGGAAAAAAATATTAGAGTCCAGTTATATAATGGAAAGCGTTTGGAAAAAATATAAATATGTGTCACGGCATGTATAAACCCGATCAATAAATTCCAAAAGAAGTATGTAATCTATGTATGCATATATATATATATATATATATATATATATATATATATATATATATATATATATATGCAATACGGACAGACAGGCAAACATTCAGACAAATTCCCTCGTGTATATATATATATTATATATATATATATATATATATATATATATATACACACGAGGGAATTTGTCTGAATGTTTGCCTGTCTGTCCGTATTGCAAGCCCAAACTATGAAAGCTAGGGCTACCAAATTTTTACCATAGACTCCCGCTCCCCGAAACTCGAAAGCCAATTAGGGAGCCTTAACCCCTTTTTTTAAACCCCCATCATTTTACTACAACTTTCGGAGTTGACAGCAAACTCTTCGGATTTTTCACAACTTCTTCGGCTTGACAGGATCCCAAGTGATTACTTATTCTGAAAGTGATTGCATAATCCCACTCTGCAGGGGGTTGTCAACACGGACGGCATGCCCTTTTTATCCCAAGCAACGCCAGGTATAGTAGCTAGTAATGCACACGCACACGCACACAGATTATATTATATATATATATATATATATATATATATATATATATATATATATATATATATATAATATATATATAATATATATATATATATATAATAGACACATACGTATATATTCATATATAGGTGCTAGGACAATTCGTCCCCGATCAATTCGTCGTCTGTTCATTTATCCCGATCGATTCGTCTAAGATCAATTCGTCCCCAAGTCAATTCGTCGTTAGGGCAATTCGTCCCCAAGTTAAAGAGTCGTTGGGTAATTCGTCCCGAAGACACGAAAATAAGACACTTTGGAATAAAAATGATCATTCAACAGTTTTTTTCTTCTTCTTCATTACCTCTCTCTCTCTTTCAAATGCAATTTTCGAAAGAAAGTGAGGAACTTTTACTTTAGGACTGAAATTGTCTTTGGACAGTTTTAGATTATTTTTCAGTTCTGGACAGTTCAAAATAAAAAGTTTTACTCAGGTCGAATTAGTTCTACAGAATAAGCCCATCCAGAGAAAGGAAAAACAAAGTGGTCGATTAAGAGAATTATATACATACACAAGAAAAAAGGAGAATGCTGATGGACTGAAGATATACTGGAGGTGTGAAAATCGTTCGTGCAAGGCGAGACTTCATACAGATGAAATCTATATAGAGCTTAAGAAGATTGGGATTCATAATCACACTTCAACTGCTGCAGAGGTAAATGCAAGGACCACGGTCTCAAATATTAAAGAAAAGTCGATTTCATCTCGAAATGCACCTCGCTCAATTATCGCTAGTGAAGTTGAAAAGTTAAACGACTGTACATTGTCGCAAATACCTCGGTTTGAACAGCTTAATACGAACATTAGACGTTGGAGGCAAGCTGATTCCAATTATCCTGCCACCCCACTTACAAATGTTGGGTTCTCCATTCCTAGTGAATACTCTTACCTTGACACTGATGAAAAATTTCTACAGTATGACAGCGGAAAAGAAGATGTAAGACGGATTTTAATATTCGCTGAATGAGGGTCCTGATAACATGACTATGGATTTCGAAAAAGCAGCCCATAATGGATTTCTGAATCGTTTCCTGCGTCAAATTTGGCTAGCTGCTTGTTTCACTTAGGACAAAATGTGTACAAGCGTGTTGTGCAAGAGGGAATGAAATGCAGATATCATGAAGAAGACAGTTTTAGCCTAAAAATGCGCTATTTTGTTGCCCTTGCCTTCTTGCCGGTTGATGATGTCGAGGATGGATATGAACAACTTGTAGATGATGATGATATTCCACAGTCAATCGTATCTTATTTTGAAAATAATTATATAGGACCACCTAGAGGAAGAGGAGAAAGGAAGCGAAACCTTGAACCACCATTTCCATTAACTATATGGAATGTTTGGGATCGATGTATGTCGGGGATTGCTCGTACTACAAATAGTTTAGAAGCCTACCACAGCGCGATGAAAGACACAGTGAATATAAGTCATCCAAATATTTGGAAGCGCATCGATTGCGCTTAAATGTGAGGAAAGGATTGCAATTGCAAAAACTTATCTAAGGAGAAAAGCCCAAAGAAAAAATACAGTGACATGAACCTGCGTATAAAAAATGTCATGGGAAAATACAATCCAAACCAAAAAATTACTTTTCTAAAAGCAATATTCGAAACAAAGTATTTAACAGTTATGTTGCTGAGACAATAATAAGTCTATACGTCTATGAAATCTTAAAATATATCTGGAATAAGTCAAACAAATTACCAAATTTATTTGCAGTAACATTAACTTAATTTTAATGCCGTAGAATACAGGTATTTTTAACATGTTTGACAAACAGACCAACGATGTATCTATACACCGCTAAAATAAAATTAAGAAAACTTTAAACTCACTTGAGTTTTATATATATTTATAAGTTTGAAAAGGTTAAGTTATTCGAATAGTTAAATGAACTAACTTTTTAACGACCCATTACAGTTAACAAACAAAAAGATTATCTTAAAAAAGAAAAAGAAGAAATAAGGATAACTACTTAAATAAGCATTTCCTTTTAAGTAACCACCAACAATTAACGGTTCAAGCATATTTTCAATATTAACTTCTTCTTAAAGCTGTCGCTTTAGCCTAAATAGGCATGTGAGTATGAAGATGCGACGAATTGACAGGGGACAAATTAACTGAAGACGAATTGACCAGACACCCGTATATATACCTACATATACGTGTATATATATGTGTGTGTACACACACACATTATAATATATATATATATATATATATATATATATATATATATAATATATATATAAATATATATATATATATATAGTGGGTGGTCGTTCTTTCTATAGTTCAAGCCCTTTTTGGCACGTTCTATATGGAGAGACTTACGTACCACAGACTTATCACTGCTGCTATATATCTAAACTTATTCCTTTATTAGTTTCCATGAATAGGGCGAAATTAAGTTGACTAAACACCTTTAATCAGTAACGGATGCCTTCATTCTTGAAGTGGGCGAATAAATCGTTTACATTTCACTCCCATGGTGAATTCAGGAAAGTTTTGTCTGATTAGATAAAAATTATCTTTAGAAGATTATCTTGATGTAGGATTGTCAATATAAAGGAATGTAAATTAAGACTAACAAAGAGATATAGAAATGACAATTCGCCGAATACGGTGAACAAGTGATCAATATCATTCACCTTTATTTCAACTATAAGTCGTTTCACTTATGAAATGGAAAGTTCATATTTTGAAGTAACCTGTCACGTGTAATGTGAGTGTATTTCATAGAGAAAATTCATTCTTACGCCGTCAATAATTGGCAGTTTTGTGCCATTCACTATACTAACAAAATAATTTTTAGCAATATTTTGATAATTCTCACATTTGAAATATTGCCTTGATTTTAGTAATCAGTTACAAGATGTAACAAGACACTACGCTCTCGTATTTGGAAAATTTAGGGTCAGAGAGAAAAATCACAATAGCAGATTTCAATCCGATTTTCGTCCATACATACGCACTCTGCGAGGATGCATATTAATGCTTGCATAATGTTTTTTAAGCTTTGCATGTGTTCATGTGTGTACAGCAAGAGGTTTTGCCCTCTTCTCTTCGCTTCTTCTTTCTCGAGCAATCATTCATTCTCTCACCTGTGGACTGTGGACTAATGCTCATCCACGACCCGGCCCCATAAACAACCTCTCTCTCTCTCTCTCTCTCTCTCTCTCTCTCTCTCTCTCTCCACCAGACAGTCAAATGGCTCTGTACTATCTCTTTTCATTAGACTTATGTTTTCCAAATTTTCTACCTATTCTATTAATTTGCTATTTCATTTGTTCATGGTCTTTTCCATGATACACATTTTAAATTCCACATGTCAACACGAGTGCAATTAACCGGCGAATTAGCGAAGGGGTCAGAGTGCCCGATTTCGGCACTGGATCGTGCAAGGCTGCCGTACAGATTGTCCTCTCAATAGGTTTGACATAAGTACCAATGCGATTGCAAATTACGTTTTGTGTGCTCATCAGAAACGGCACTCCTTCGCTCTCACTGACCTAGTGGCATGTCCAAAGGGCCATAGGGCTGTAGATATATAATCAGCGGCACTATGTAAAAGTGACGGCATCACTTTCCTCGTGCTGATACACAAGGGCGCTGTAAGAGTCGGCACCAATAATTATGTCGATATAACAGAGTTTATCGATTCGTGTCCTTCTCTGCCAACGAGACCTTTTGTCTCATAGCTCACAACAGATAAGAAAATCCCAGTACGTGGATCGATTTCTTAAATATGATTAGAGAGCAGAGCATTCACTACAATATGTTCCCTTCTGGCTTGCAAGCGATAAGGTTTGCATTATACATAATGGTGACTAATAGTTCGACTAGTTTGGTTGGACCCTCATAGAACAACGTTGCCAAGGTCTACGAAAGCAAATTGAGCCGCTATCGAGGAACACATCATCTGTTCATCCTTGATTTGCATCAGACAGGTTGCCGTGGGTAAGGTGGTGATATCAGTATGGGGCCAACTCATCCGTTGTCGCAACATAGTTCTTACCCATTTGGATCGTAAGAGGGTGGTCATCCTGCCATGCAAAATTTTGTTACTAACGGATGTTTCAGGGTTTGTTCCGCCGCAGACGGGTGTCAAGATGATATTAGTACTAGTGGCATTGGGAGAAGCTAAAAGTTAAGTATATCTTAGTTTAACCAGACCACTGAGCTGATTAACAGCTCTCTTACGGCTGACCAGAAGGATTAGATATTTTTACGTGACTAGGAACCAATTGGTCACCTAGCAACGGGACTTACCGCTTATTGTGAGATCCGAACCACATTATGTCGAGAAATGAATTTCTAACACCAGAAATAAATTCCTCTTTCTGATTACGCGTTGGCCGTGCCGAGAATCGAACTTCGGACTACCGGATTCGTAGCCGAGCGCGAAAACCCCTCCTCCAACGAGGAACTGGCACTGGGAGAGCCCTCATCCTTAAGAAAGTATGGTGCCTGATAATGCACTTCTGCCAAGAGTTTGCTCTCTGTATTGATAGAAGTTATCCTCCTTTAAGGCGTCTGGAACAAATATCTCACAAAAATGATGAGTATATCTTGCCTTTTACCTAAGATTCTTGCAAACTCAGGCACTATGTTCACTTTGACGAAAAGCAGCACTGAAAACTACCTTCTGATGGGTTCCGTTGAACCGAAGGTGGGGCCCATTGATCAATGAGATTTTGTGAATAAGTGAAAGATAAAATGCTGATTCTGATTAATGGTTTATGGGCAGAGCGAAGCAAGTAGGTAGTGCTCGTGTGTGATGGGTGGGGGCGAGAAAGATACAAAAGTAAACGTGTTCCGTTGTAATCATGTACACACCGTCAATAAATGAGTCATAACAGATGTATCATGCAGTTTACTGCACTGCGCTCAGAAATCTGACATAAAAGCTGAAATTCTTCTTTGATTCGACACAATCTGAGATTAAGTTTTGTAAGTTATAAAGCCTGAACGTTTCTTTTTTTTTTTTTATCACATGATCGAACGGTGAATTCGTGACCACGCAGAAAGGGATCTAACTCCTTAAAACGGCTAACCAGTATATGAATTCTGGAAACAAAAAAGTCCATAATTTTTTTAATTTTTTTCTTTAGTCAAGTAACGTAAATAAGAAGTATTAAGAGCAAAATTTGTTATAATTTCGGAGTTATGGGGATTCTCCCATGACAAATCTACACTGGGCCAGTATATCAGTAGAATATATAAGAACGAAAATAGTTTATACATAATATATATAAAACTATATATATATATATATATATATATATATATATATATATATAGTATATATATATAAATATATATATATATATATATATATATATATATCATATATATATATTATATATATTCATTATTTATTCAAAAACCAAGCCAGGCACAGACTCACATTCTCCTACAAAAGTCACTTACGCAGTCATCTCATCAACTTCCCGCAAACTAGAGCCTCTCCTCTCTACTCCTCTCTCTATGTTTTTGTAGCCATCTCATTTTTGGTCTTCCTACCGGTCTCCTTCCTTCCGGTGTCCATTCCAAAAACCTTATAGGATATCGCTCCTCCACCATTCTTTTGGTGTGTCCAAAACACTAAGCTGTCCTCTCTCCACAAAATCTAGTATCCCCTCCACTCCCACCAGAATCGTCCTGACTACAGGTGGATACAATTCTGCTTAATTAGTTAATATATATATATATATATATATATATATAATATATAATATATATATATATATATATATATACATGTATATATATATATATACATATATATATATATATATATATATATATATATGCACTTGGCTTCCTCAATTACTGGCAAATCTTACAAGACCCCTAATGCTTTTTTCCAGTTTTCCAGAAGGAATAAACAAAACTGCTACAGTGCTGATATAATAATTAATCATTAATAAGCCGACAGCCGTTTCAGCCACTAATCTAGATTAACCCCTAAAGAGACCATACACACTAACCGTTGAAACAGCTGTCAGCTTAGGAACGAACACATATAGCATCATTGTAGTTGTTTCTTTCAGCCTTCTTTTAAAGCCTGGAAAAGTACTGAAGACTTATGAAGATTTCCCAATAAATTGTGGAAGTCACATAAGAATTAGCAATTGACGGAAATGCGGAAAAGACTGTCCCGAAAATTAAAAATAAAATGGAGAAAGTGACTGAGCATGGAACTATAAACATGGACTGGACATGAGCGCATAAATGTATTGACGCTATTGCCACTGCACAGCGCCATAGGAATAGGTGGAGATGACGCTGAATTGAGCTATTAAAGCATAGTCTTGCAGACGCTTTTTTCATTTTTTCGTCCTTAATTTCCCAACGATTTTAATAATTATAGGCTCATTGTTTGATTGTTTGTATGGTGTTTTAACGTTGCATGGAACCAGTGGTTATTCAGCAACCGGACAAACGGCTTTACGTGACTTCCGAACCACGTCGAGAGTGAACTTCTATCACCAGAAATACACATCTCTCACACCTCAATGGAATGCCCGAGAATCGAACTCGCGGCCACCGAGGTGGCAGGCCAAGACCATACCGATCACGCCACTGAGGCGCTTATAGGCTCATTGGAAGGCTCTTGAAAATCCCTTTTAAATGCATATAATTACGTATGTAGAAAATACGGTGCTGCAGTGTTTAAAGTAAAGATATCCACATATGCACTTTACCTGGGTTCGCTCTTTTACTCTACTGTTCCAGATTTTTAAATATAAATCTTAATAAATTTATCATCGGTTAAAAGCTCTTGAAAAGCACTTTCCAATGAACCCAATGAAGCACGTTTATATATGTCTCATTCAATAGGCATAAACATGCATACCATGTACCGAGACTGAGTGATTTCATGTTTTTAACATGGGGTTGTGCAATAAATTTTACCACAAAAGCCTGCTGAATGCCTCATATTTGATATCCTTCTAAGTATCAAAGTCTTTATACTCTACCTTGCATTTTATGCACTACCTAGGTCTTATCACCTTGCTATCCAGTCTGTGTAACCTGGCATTAACCCCACCACCATGACACAATGGATTTAAATTGTAATTATGTTGACTTATGTTTATTGCTTACTTATATCATTAGTACAAAAAAGAAACACACGTGATATAAATCAATTTATTTTTACAGATGACTTGTTAATGTCAGCCTCATTAATACCAATAATTTTAGGTCTATCTTAAAGGTATTATCATGTAAACAAAAATTACTAGATTGAATAGTGTACTACTAAATTTACTTTAACATAAAGCAACAAATATCATAGATGACAAGATATTGTCATGGAAAATTAACAGATTACACTCGAATATGGCGAGGTGGGCATTGTGATACAGGGTGGCTTACCACTAAATTACAGAATTTGTAGACAATTTTATGCTAACTGTACAAAAACTGAACTCGTAACACAGAATATCACTGCCCCTGGAAGAGAACAGGTTTAATGCATTTCTGGCGAATAATAGCGTAAATCAAAGTAAATGCCCACAATCAGGCGAATCACATCAAAATAGTGAATATTTACTACACCAAAGGATGGCGCCGTAAGAAAGTTCTCTCCACCCTTTGCAATGGCGGCATGCCGTGCACGGCGATTTTGCGCATGTCCACTCCATGTTTATAGAAATTATAGTTCCATGTCATTAAGTCTCCGGATGGATGTGGAGAGACTTCATGGAACGAGGTAGTCCAAAACTACATGGAATTGCTTCTGGAGGTCTTTGCCCGCCCAAACCTGTCAATGAACCCTGTGATGGGAATCATTTACTTGTGGGAGATGTACTGAAGTAGGGAACAGTTTAGTTGGCAAGCTTGACTTCAGAGGAGGATGGTAAACCTCCTAGTATAAACTGTCTTGGGCACTGATGCCCCTGAGTTGAGTAATAGTGTCCTTTACTCGTATTCAGGAAGTCTAGGACCAGCTTCCTTTGCAAAGGTAAATTTGGAGGCTGGGAAGGCTCCCGCCTTAAACTGTATTTGACAAGGGGTGGCTAGGGACTTCTGGAGCTCTCTCTCTCTCTCTCTCTCTCTCTCTCCTCTCTCTCTCTCGTTCTGCTGAAGTAAGAAGTTTGTGTCAAATTTTTTCAATTTTTATTTCCAATTTGTTTTTTTTATAGTTTTTGGTTGTCCTCTTCATAAATTAAAATGCAGTTAATCTAGAGTAGCCTGAAGAAAACTATGGATTGGTGAGTGTAATAACTGTACGTCTAGGAATGAATAAATAAAGGAGTATTGCAGCAGCTTGTTTATCTTTCCCTATTGACAGGAAACAGCTCTGGGGACGTTTAAGATTTGTCAGAAAATCTGAAGTAAATGAAGAAAACTGTGCCAGAAAATTACAGTCAAAACGTGGAAAGGCATATGCTCCCCGATGGACGAAGATCTCGACTACGGGGGAAGTGCTTCTGAGGTTATCGCACTGGGACCTATGAGGTCATTCAGCGCTGAAACGGAAATTGAGCATAAAGATTTGAAAGGTGTAACAGGAGGAAAACCTTGCAGTTTGCACCATAAATCAAATGTTAGGAGAGGGTGCATAGCAAGTTGGAAGAGAGAATATGATCGGAGGTACAGTTAAACGAATGAAAGATGTTGCAGCTAGGGGCCGAAGGGACGCTGCGAAGTACCTTAAATAATGCCTACAGGGCGCTGCATGACCGCACTAAACCGCCATGTGATGGGAAACATCATTGCCCCAGGGAGTTCAAAGAACTTGGGAGGATGGAGATACCCTCAGTATGAACTGCTTTGGGTACTGATGTCCCTGTGGCGGCGGACATTTCGTTTGTTGAGTTTATTTTAATTAGAGCAAACTTTCGTCTATAACTCAGAGACGAATAAGCTGCTCCCGTAACGGTCCGGTGAAGGACGAAACAGCTGGACTAAACTAAACTTCGTTTTTCTTCAACATTCCTGAATTGAATTGAACATAGAATTTAGGCCAAATGCCAAGCATTGGGACCTATGAGGCCATTCAGCGCTGAAACGGAAACTGGCAGTAAAAGGGTTGATAGGTGTAACAGGAGGAATCCCTCGTAGTTTCACTATGAAGCAATTGTTAGATAGAAGATAAAAGAAAGAGAATATGTAGGGAGGTACCGTAAAAATAATGAAAAGGGATGCAGCTAGGGGCCGAAGGCACGCTGCAAAGAACTTTCAGTAATGCCTACAGTGTATCGTATGAGGTGCATTGACTGCACTAACCCCCCCCCCCCCCCCCCCTCCTCTCCTCTACGGGATTCAACATTCCTTCATGTGAACCGATTGCACATAATCATCCCTTCGTGTCCACGAAAATTAGAATGTATAATGCACATCCAATCTATCTGTCTGTCTTTCTGTCTGTCTGTCTGGAAGCAATTTTAACCTGTCACAAAATTAACAACATATCCTCGATCTGTTTCAGGTAACGGAAGATGAGTACGGTAAGTTCAACAATAATTTTGTTTTTTTATTTTTTGCATGCAATATTCGTATTAAAAAATTATTATTTGTCAATATAGATATTAGTTTACCGTAATTTAAGTCTAAAGATTGTAGGAAATTAATTAGAAAGAGTACGAGTCTGTAATGTTACTTTGCCATAGCCATTAATTAAGGCTGAATTATTTCCAGTGTTTTTTTTTCTGTCTCGTTATCTTTTTCTTTTTATGTACCGTCCTTTCGTTGTCTTTCCTTTTTGACGCCTGTGAAACGCAACCACTGCGTAACCTTACTCAGCTAGTTAACTCAAGTTTTGGCTTACTTCATGTGAATGTACACATTATGAACCATAACAACAAATATAATGATGCGCCATATTTGAAATTATTCAGATGATGTGCTACGCACTAACGGAGGGATAGCCATTCCAAGGCCTATATATAAAGCACAGACCCCGGCAACGTGATAAAAGGAGCGGGAAAGTACCGAAAAGTTTGGCGAAACATAATACGAAAACAATTGTCCCTGCTCTTGCAAGGGATGGACCAGGAAAGACCTTGGAGACAGAAAAGAGACGGCGGAAGACTATGGTAGGTTCACATCAATCGTGCATCTGATGTCTAGGCCAGTCCCTTGCGACGCTCCTGATTGGCTGTTGATAAGCCAATCACAGGGTTGGAAACTCTCAGTATTACTCCAGAGTTCACTTAGGCATGATGTAAGTTCCATCTCTCCTGAGGGATACGTCTTTCAAAAGTATCCCACAGAAGAGAGAAAAAGAGACAGAGTTTTAGCCCTGTGACTGGCTTATGAACAGCCAATCACGAGCGTTGTAAGGGATTGGCCTAGACGTCAGATGCACGGTTGATGTTAATCTACTTTTTTATACATAACACCGAGTGGAAGATAAGAAGAAAATCCACCCAGAGACGACTGGCTCCGTTCAACTGGTAGTGATCTGACGGAGACTGTGAGGTGGGGAGAATTGATCGACTGGGTGTATGAGCGAGTGCTTAGAAGTTAAAGAGAATGAATGGCATGAGAGAGAGAGAGAGGAAGAGAGAAGAAGAGAGAGAGAGAGAGAGAGAGAGAGAGAGCATTACAAAGAAAACAAGAGAATGGTCAAGGACATGAAGACGGTGAAAGAGGGAATGATTAATGGCAAGTAAGAGACTGACAGAATCTAGACGCATAGTGGGAACAACGCAGCGATATTTTGCTGGATTACAAGGCGAACCTTTTAGTCTAAAGGCGCTGTCACACTAGCGAAATTTCCGTTGACTTTTGAATTTGTCGTCGACTTTTCATGTTTTGACGACGACTTTCTGGTGTCGTCGTCACGAATTTTGAAAATGGTACCGATCGAATTCAACCCATCGCTACCGTCGACTTTATTGTTTGTTTATATGTCGGAGAGCGCGCATTTCAAGTCATCAGATGCGAGATGGAGTTTTGGACAGTGGACAAGATTGCCAGAACAGATTTTGGTCGAAGAAATGGGGGAGAGACAATGCTTATGGGACCATAAGCATGATAGTTTTATGAAAAAAGGTCTAAAAATAAAAATTACCAAGAAATCACCATGCGACTCAGGGAAACTTTCCTGAACTTGCTGATCTTTATACAGATAAGCATGCTATATCGTGAATATCAGATTGTTATATAGCTTAGGTCTGCTCTCATTATGTTTTTTGTTTGTTTGTATCAGCAGATAACATAAACAAAAATCTTTAAAATTTTTGCTGTGTTTCTCTAGCTTAATTTATAATATAGTCTGACTCCGGCGCTTGGCTAGTGCCAAAAATTTTATAATCTAATCTAATCTAATACAGTCTGACTGTGGTTGTGTAAACAAGGTTACGAATAGCCTATCTAGGCTAGTCCTAGCTTATTTTTTTAAATAAAACTTTTCACGTCCTTTTAACTAGGACCGAACCCAAAGATTTTTGTTAATTCTATGCAGCATAATTAAAACACACGCAAGTACGACCCACTAGTTGCTTTGTGTTATAAAGCATAGTTGTTTTATCATACCGGGAAGTCACAGCTTAGATGGTATGTTTACGTTTTGACGACGACAACCACCGTATGAAGAAGAACGTGTGTGACAATCAGAGTACGGAATGACGTCGACTTCTTTGGAAAGTTGACGACAAACTCAGAAAAAGTCGACGGAAATTTCGCTAGTGTGACAGCGCCTTTAATCGAGTCTCGCCTGACCCAGAGTTATTATTATACTTGACTCATATAATGCTGTATGAAACTTTCAGTCACGGCCCATGAAACTCAGCCAAGGTCCAGTGGTGGCCTACCTTGTTTGTACTATAGCGGTGCCAGAAGTACGATTATGACTAAATTTAACCTTAAATAAAAGCAAAACTACAGAGGCTAGCGGGCTGAAATTTGGTATGTTTGCTGATTGAAGGATGGATGCTCAACAAACCAATTTGCAGACTTCTATCCTCAGTAGTCTTTAAGATCTGAGGGCGGACAGACAAAACCATCACAATAGTTTTATTTTACAGTTTGAAGTTGGATAACTAGGTGAAAAGAACAAGAAGGGACTAATCAAATATAAAGAGGGGGAAGGAAGCAACTGGATGTTGCTGAAGAGCCTTCAGGAAGACATAAGCGTTGTTCAGTTCGTCGCTTTTAGACTAGAGTCTAGACCTACTGAGATAGTAACCGACCTCCCGCCAGCTCTAGGTTGATCCAAGGGAGCCACCACTTGTCTTCCGATTGGTTGGTTTTAGATTGGGTGGATGGATGGATGGATTGTGAAATTTAGGGACAAGCCCAATACACTGCGACCAATCTTGGTCATTCAGCGCCGTAGTGGAATGAAATAAATTAATTAATTGTTAATGAAATGTAAATGAAGGTGATGGTAACCTAAAGGGAATGAAATCGTAAAAACCATATTTCATTAAAAAAAATGAACATTAACTTTTGAATAAAAATATAGAAAATTTAAATTGATTTTTTATAAATCGAAATATTAATTTATGCTAGAAAGGGTTGCCCCTACGTGCGTCAAAATATTAAAAGATACAAGAGGCCTGATATAGATCTTTTGGACTCCTTTAACAAATGGAACTTGCGCTTTTTTCGAAATCCCATTACTAAAATATACTACAGAGCAAAGTGACTGAAAGGGAAATACTACTCGATTATGTCTAGGAATATCGGAAACTAAAAACAAAAAATAAAAAAACTAAAACAGAAAAAATAGAATTTAAAAAAAATAATTACTGCAGAAATTTCCTGGTTTTGAATTCTGCATATCAAAAGACATACAACATTAGCATAGCCAATTACTATACAATGACACTATGTGATACTATATAACGGAGTACGAAAATCGTACAGCCTTCGAGAAACTGGAGAAAGATTGAAACTTATTACAACAGCAAGATTTATTTATATGTGTATAGGTGTCCGGGAGCCATCAAGGAGTCTCTCTCTCCCAGAGGTCGCGTGCGCGTTTGTTTGTGTGTGTGTGTGCGTTAGTTTGCGTGTGTGCGCGCAGAAAGCGGACGACCGTCCTTTTTCTACGATAGCAGGCTGCTTTACACTGAGATGGCAATTTAAATAATTTCTCGATAATAACGAATCCTCTAGATTCACAGACAGACGAAATGTACTATTAAATTTACTATTATATTTTTAGTGAAGCGTTTGAAATTTTTCATTATAATCTCAATGACTGTATAAATTTAAAATTTCGAGGAATAAAGTCATTAAAATGAACAAGCCATTGATCCAGTGTAACTGTGAGCATAATCCTTAAAAACTATAAATCGACAGTTGATCACAGTCACAGTATACCGGCATTGGTTGTCCTACATGAGTTTGTTCTGTTCTGTTTGTTTAAGTAACCTTAACCTTGTGCCATCATCAACGATGAGAAAGTAAAAGTTCTCGTTACCCTTCTCTCAAGCAATGTCAAAATGTTGACCTCTGACTAATAACTGAGGTAATCCAGGAAGTCCGCCTCCAGATAACAGCTCAATGACAACCATCGGTTCTTATAAAGCACCGGAAGGTCATATTTACACTCAATCTTTGACGAATGTTGCTACGATCGTTTATCACTTGACAGCAAACATATCATCTTACAACTGAACACTCCTTCCAGAATTTGGGCTGCTCTTATGAAATATGGTCATTTCTCAAAATCATTTAATATATATTGCAGGAGTCTAACCAGTGTAAATACTGCATATCTTTAGGAGAAAAGACCACCCAGCCATTTGTAATTCAGTCAAATGCCGTTGCTATCTCATTTACATATGAGGCGAAGAAATGGAACAGCGAAATTTTGTTCCCCACTACCAAGCTTTTGATGTTCTCTCCCCACTTCCTTCTACCGTTTTAGTTTCCAGAAAAGAAAACTATTGTGCCGGCTTTGTCTGTCTGTCAGCAATTTTCCTGTCTGTCCTTAGATCTTGAAAACTACTGAGGCTAGAGAGCTGCAAATTGATATGTTGATCATCCACCCTCCAATCATCAAATATACAAATTGCAGCCTCCAGCCTGAGTAGTTTTTATTTTATTTAAGCTTAAAGTTGGCAATAATCTTGCATCTGGCAACGATAGACGATAGGCCATCACCAGGCCGTGGTTAAAGGTTCACGGACTGTAGCTCATAGACCCTACCTTACATTACAGACCTTACATCTTGTTTGGGTTGACCCAGGTCCCTCAGTGTGAGGCACCTCTAATGTCTACCAGAGAATTGCTAATTCCTCCTCCGGTATAATTTGCATCTTCCAATCTTGGATGTTCTGGGATGCAGCGTAGATATTTGCCGAGCTTATTCTTAAACACATCTACGCTCACTCCTGATATATTCCTCAGATGAGCTGGCAATGCATTGAATTGAAGCTGTATTGTCGATGCTGGTGCGTAGTGGATTAATGTCCTGTGTGCTTTCCTTAGTTTTCCTGGTATAGTTTTGGGCACTAATAATCTACCTCTGCATGCTCTTTCTGATATTTTTAGCTCCATGATGTTTTCGGCAATTCCTTCTATCTGTTTCCATGCCTGAATCATCATGTAGCGTTCTCTTCTCCTTTCTAGACTATATAATTTTAAAAATTGTAGTCTTTCCCAGTAGTCAAGATCCTTAACTTCTTCTATTCTAGCTGTAAAGGACCTTTGTACACTCTCTATTGGTGCAATATCCTTTTGGTAGTGTGGGTACCATATCATATTGCAATATTCAAGAGGACTACAGACATACGTTTTATAAAGCATAATCATGTGTTCAGCTTTTCTTGTTTTGAAGTGCTGTAACAACATTCCCATTTTTGCTTTGCATTTTGCCAATAGAATTGCTATTTGATCATTGCATAACATGTTCCTACTCAACATCACACCAAGGTCTTTAACTGCTTCCTTATTAGTGATTGTCTCGTTATTAGGTCCCCTATATGCATATAGCTCTCCTTCCCTATCTCCATAATTTATTGATTCAAATTCATCAGTTAAATACCAGCCTATTTACCTCTGCCCATTCATATACTTTGTTAAGGTCTCTTTGTAGCGTGTTCCTATCTTCATCACAAGTAATTTCTCTACTTATTCTTGTGTCATCGGCGAAACTACTCACTACCGAGTCCTTAACATTACTGTCTATGTCTGCAATCATAATAACAAACAGCAATGCAGCTAGCACCGTACCTTGTGGCACACTGGATATTACCTTAGCTTCACCCGATTTCTCATCGTTTGCGATAACTATCTGTTTTCTGTTGTGTAAAAATTCTTTTAACCATCTTCCTACTTTGTCACTATATTATGTTTTCTAATTTTCTTCATTAATATATTGTGGTCTACCTTGTCAAAAGCTTTTGCAAAGTCTAGATAAACCACATCTGTTTCTTTTCCGTTTATCATATTTTCATATATGTTCTCACGGTGGACTAACAGTTGGGTTTGTGTACTTTTTCCGGGTACAAAACCATGTTGTCCTATACTGAACAAATTATTTTTTATTAAATGTTCCATAATATTTTTCTTCCTTACCCTTTCATACCTTTTCATAATATGTGATGTTAGACTCACATGCCTATAATTACTTGCCTCTAGTCTTAATCCACTTTTGAAAGTAGGGGTAATATATGCTAATTTATGCTCATCATAAATCTTGCCTGTATCTACACTTTGTCTTAATAATATTGCAAGGGGCTTTGCGATGAATGAACTACTTTCTTTAACAAAATAGCAGGGACACCATCAGGCCCAGCTGCTGATCCATTTTTAATTTCATTAATAGCCTGCACAATATCGGCTTCATTAATATCTATGTCTGATAAATACTCACTATTTTTATCCCTTATTTCTGTATCATTATCTTCATTATCAATTGTACAATAGTAAGGCTAAATTCTCTTATATCTTTCTGCCAATATGTTGCATATTTCCTTTTTTTCACTCGTTAATCTCCCTTCATTTCTTAGAGGGCCTATTTCTATTCTTCTTCTATTCATCTTTTTCGCATGTGAGTACAATAGTTTGGGGTTTTGCTTGATATTTACTAGGGTTTTTTCTTCCAAGTCCCGTTTTTCATTTTCTTTTGATTAGTATAAAGCTTTTGTTCGCATTTTCTATCTTACTTTTTAGTTCCATCACTTTCCATGCACTCTTTTCTTTTGCAAGACCCTTTTTCCACTTTCTGATTTTCTGGAACAAGATCCTTCTGTCTCTTGGTATGCATGACTGATGTTTACTTTTCTTCTTCGGTATATATTTATCCACTATTTTCTCTAATATTTTATATAATATATCCATATCTAAGTGTATATCATCACTTACGAATATATTATTCCAATCTTTGTTTAATTCATTTAATTCTGACCATTTATAGTTTTTTACTGTATAAATTGTATTTTCCATATCCTTCCACTTTTTCATTTCTTGCTTATCTCTGTTTTCACTTGCTTTGGAATGGACTGTTAATTCTATGACATTATGGTCTGAAAGACTCGCATTATTAACTATTATTTCTTTAACATAATTCACCTCGTTCATAAATACTAGGTCTAAAGTATTTTCCTTTCTTGTTGGCAGGTGATTAATTTGTTGAATGTTGCATTCTAGTAGCATATCTAATAGCTTTTCGAATTGCCTCTTATCTTCTGCACTACTATTACTCTCTTTTTTATATGTATAAATACAACCACAATCTCCTATTTGTTCTTTCCAATCTACGAAAGGAAAGTTAAAGTCTCCTGATACGAGAATAGTCCAGTCTTTGTGATTTCTACATATATCATCCAATTTTTCTATTATTGTGCCAAACTCTTTAGTATTAGGGGGTCTATATATTAGTTGATTAATTTTTCAGATTCAAATTCAACCGCTATTAGTTCACATTCTGAGTTACTATATTTCTCATATATTTTTCCTTGTTTTATGTCTTTCCCATATATCGCGGTTCCCCCTTGATTCCTATTTTTTCTATCTGATCTATAAGTTTGGAACCCCTTTATTTGATCATCATTACCAGTCTCTTGGGAATACCAGGTTCACTTATATTCATTATATCTATTTTCTTTTCAATTTGGGTTAGTTCTTCTAAGAACTCTACTTTTCTTTTTGAGTTACTCGTAACTAAACACTGCGCATTCATCAATAATAAGGATTTTCCCATATCTCTTCCTGTTCTGGTATGTTGTTCTTTTCTTCATTTCCAGAAATTCTGACATTAAAAATCCAACTTTTCCAATATATTTGATCTTCCTTCATCATAATTATTCTTTTTGTGTATGAATCTGCAATTTTCTCCGTATCTGCACCATCCCCTGGCATCGTATATACAGTTCATGTTTCTTGCACTGTATCTTGGAGCTGACATTCCATAGCATGGTGATGGCTTGTTTTTTTACCTTCACCTCATGTTCTTTGTTCCTTTCTTTATTTGTTTCTTTTCTATTTTGGATTTTATTATTTAATTGATTTTGATTCATGGCTACATGGTGTATATATTTACATTTTTTTGCTGAACTTACATCCCTTTCCTTCTTTTAAGTTTTTGCATATTTTTGGATGTAGATCTCTGCATTCATCCTCATAGCCGTCTAGGTATGTTTACATTTACCAGAGATTTTCATAGTTGTTGACATACCTTGCCGGGATGGTTTGTAGTACATCTTTCACCGAATCTGCAATTCCCTCTTTTCAAAAGGGTGCATACTATGTCTTTCTTTTCTTTTTTTCTTGCTCTTTCCCATCAGTATGCAGATCTGGGTAAAGCCTCTTCGGGATTTTATTTTGTGTTGTCATGTTGTAATTTATTTCTTCGTATGTATGCTGCTTTATTGCCTCATATGTAGTATCTATGAGTATCTCTGCATCCACACTCTTGTCCTGCTCTTTGTTTTCATTATTTTTTCTGTTATTTCAGTTTTATTTTCTTCTTTTCCATCTTCTTCTTCTTCCTCATCTTCTTCATCCTCTACTATTTGCACATTAAGTCTTGATTTAATAACATTATCTATCCATGAGAGACATGTTGAGCAAAATACTCTTGTATCCTTACTTGTATTTTGCTGGACTTCTGCGCATTGGGGATGTGTGGGTATGTTGCATGCATAACATTTCCTGATCAGGTTTTGTGGATTTACTATGCTATACCACACATTACATAGTTTGCATGCTTTGGGCATTCTTTTTCCTATTGCACCAATTAGTATATTCACAATGTTCACCTTATTCATTTTCTTTGTTGGGATGTGTTGATTGATGTAAATTTTCTTTATAAGTCTCTTGACCACTTGAATTTTATTTCGAACTCCTTCAATTATTTTCATGATATTTTTTGCTGATTTGTTCCAGTTTGAAATTATCATATCCTTCCAATATGCTATGAATACTATCTTTTTGGTTAGGGCTGTTATTGATCTCATAGATGAGAAATGCCAGCTCCCTTCCTGCTAACTCATCATATTGCATATCTGCAATGCAAGCAAGATTTCGCCATTGCTTGCCACAGTTGGAGCTTACTGCCATCCTGATCGAATTTACAATAATTCACTCGATAAACTAACTTAGTAGATGCTTTATCCTACTATCCTCCACTAATCATATCACTGACAAATCACGAACACTTCTAAATATATTTCGTTTTCTAGTTGTATGTTAAATGCGTGATATTGCGACCACCGGAAAATAATATCTATTTTCGGTGGCCTTGATTATACAATGTAGAGGCTGTACAGAAAACTCGATTGCGCCATGGGTTTTCTGTCTCAACACTTTAAAAGTACAATAGAAATAATGGGAAATGCAGAAAATGTTAACGTCGTCTATGCTAGTTCCACTTACAAACATAACAATGGACCTAATATTAATGTAATTTCTCCATAAGAATATTAACTGAATTTCTTTATGATGGAGTATCTGAGAGCATTTATCAAAATCAAAAACCTGCCTCTATGTCTAGCAAGAGAAGACTAAAAATCAAGGAAATCGGAGAAAGTCAGAGAGCGTTCCAAAAGCTGGATTCTTAACACTACTCTGAAATGGACTCTATCTTACATAGGCGCCTCAGTGGCATGGTTGGTTTCTGCCGCCTCGATGGCCGCGAATTCAATTCTCGGGCATTCCACTGAGGGGTTAGAGATGTGTATTTCTGGTGATAGAAGTTCACTCTCGGCGTGGTTCGGAAGTCACGTAAAACAGTTGGTCCCGTAGCTGAATAACCACTGGTTCCATGCAACGTAAAATAACCATACAAGCAAACATATCTTACATGACATCGCTTCCTCAAAACTTTATCTTCTTTCTCTATACAGGATTCCCATTCTTTCTATTTAACCAAACCACCTCAAAATTACTCTTCACTACCTTTTCATCTATGTTGTTATCACATTCTAACTTTGCACTATATTAATTCCAGGAGGCCGCACCGATATCACTGGACCAGGTCAGAAGTGAGTCAGTGGCGATTTCATGGAATAGGAATGACAGTTGGGTGGACGCGAACAATTTCACTGTAGAATTGCTCACAGTCAGTTCTAACGAGAGTTGTACTAGCGATAACGTGTCGTGCGACGAAGAAAAGTGTGTCTTTGACAGTCAAGGCCTGTGCGACAATATCCACCCCTGTTCTACTTTTGATATCTATGTTTTTGATGGGAACGAAACCTTTTCTCGTCTAGAGGACGTTACATCAGGTGAGATGAGAAGTGACTACTTAGACAAAATGTAATTCTAAACTTGGTAGATAAATTTAGACTTCTGACAGAATATCATCCGTCAGATTTAAGAAATTCACCACTTATAACAAAAATCTGTTAAGTAAAAATAAAATTTTTTAGAAGACTTAAGTTTCTTCACAAAGCTACTTAATTCTGCTAAAAATGTTTGTTTTTACCTAACAGATTTTTGTTATAAGTGGTGAATTTCTTAAATCTGACAGATGGTACTCTGTCATAAGTCTAAAGTTTTCTACCAAGTTCAGAATTGGACAAGAATTATTTTCAGACAAAATTAAACTTCTTTGCAAAATTTAAACATTCCCTTTTTGACAGAACTGATCTCAATTACTTGGTCAAAGATACACTAGTCGAGAAAGTATTTACAGTTTCAATCATTCTTCAGTAATGTAACTTCATGTGAGAAATTCTTTCTTATTTGTTTTGTAATCGATTTGAAATTTTTTCCTGTAGGACAAATGCCTAAAATCAATCCTAAGTCTTTCGGGAAAGAATTTATTAATTGTCATTGTTATTATGATAAACATTTACTTTTAAACAAATCTGTAAAAATATATACTAAAAAATTTCGTAATAATATTTACTTCATCCGAAATATATCCTGATAAGCTTTTACCAATAGATCATTTCAGGCAAGAGAAAAAATTTGATTTTCATAAATTATTTTACCAAAATTATATTAGTCGAGAAAAATGAGCTTCTAGCAAATCTTTCATATTTTTTGCTAAAAGTACTTTGGATCAAGACACCGATTTTTACTGATTTTCACACTTACTTAATGATTTGACGAAAGAAAGATCCTCGTCCCTACGTCATTTATCTTATGGAAAGTAATATAAAAAGGCAAACTTTCAGAGAATTCGGCTTCCTTATGACAGACGAATCGTAACAGCTCTTTTATTCTGTTATTTTGATATACCGGCGTCTTGTGAACACGCAAGCAAAATATTTAATCTGGAAATTATACTTTATAAATGTACAAAGGTCATTTTCGAAGTGTGTGTTGCTTTTGGTATGTCGTTCAGAATAAGGCAGATTTTTTGCAAGTTTTGTCTCGGTAAATGTCAAGAAAAATGAAAAATGTATAAGTTGCTAATTTGCTTCTTCTCTTAGAAAACACTTGTGCTGTAGTTACTGTTTCGAGAATGAGTTGGCCTTGTGCCAGGACGGGTTCTTGTCTCAATGACAGCTCGAAGTCTATCGATGACGACGATGATACTGACACAGATTAACCAGACTACTGACCTATAATTCTCGGTTCTCGTGGTGGTAACTTGCGGGTTTTACCCGAGACTGCCTTACAGCTTAACGAGTTAGGAAGCCATGAGTATGACAACAAGCCTAAAGGCAGTCTACCTACACTTATTCAACAGCTCCTCCTCCACCCGTGAACGTCGACCTCCAAGCACAATGGAAAGGAGTCAGTTGCTCCTGGAGTTTTCCCAGCAAAGAAAACTATTCCTGCCATGAGACCACGACCATCAGCATCATGACGCTCGCGCGGAATGTTTCCGTCGACTTGCCGAGCACGAAGGAGAGTTTTCCATTAAATCTGACTGCCTGCGACGTCGGAGAGATCAACTGCACAGTGGCATTCCGTGGAGGCACAAATGGAACAAGTGCAAGCGCTTTTAACAGCACTGACTTCACAGATGAATGTAAGAAGCTTTTTCTTCTTTCGTGAATTTTAATTCTACTGTTAAAACAAATAAACTATGCAATGCAGACATTCAGACGATTTAATTAGTGTTCTTACTTGTGTATTTTTCTTAAAGATAAAGCAATGTACAGCAATATACAGAAAATCATACCATTGTAAAGAGGATTATCTCAATTTTTTCAAACGGGAAAATGACGTTATACATTTACAAATTTCGCTCCAATTGTTTTAATTTGGTAAAATCCACTGAGAAAAATCAACCTGAATGCAAAAGATGCCTATTTGTTTAGATCTCAGTAATCGGCCAAGGTCGAAGGAACAAAGGTATTTAAAAAGGAGACAAATCTGGCTCATTCCTAAAGGTCTGTGTTCTTCAGTCTCACGCCAACACTTAGTCTACTTACACTGACTGTATTTGATCAAGAGAATAATTTCTTTATCATCTTCGAAGAGTCTAATGTTATGGCGTAAGCAGCAACAACGGCAACGAGAATGAAACCAGTGACTAAATTATACTGAACAATAACTATTAAAATATAGCATTAATATTTGATTAAACAAGACGTTCAGCTTGGTTGGAGAAGAATGATTCCAGTGCCATGCTGAGTGGAAAAAAGATATATAAAACGGAATGTAATGGGATGGGAAAAGTAAGCTGAGTTTACACGGAATGGAGAAATATCAGGTAGCCGTTTTCTCTTACCATAAGGTGTCTGCCTCCAATGCCCTCACAGTTATTACGTTGTCAGCTGCAGCGCTTGGATAAAGCAGTGTTTTATACTAATAAAAGATAACTTCGCTAATACCAAAAGGGCTTATAGTCTTGCAATGCCTTTTAGCAGTGGAGAGTTTTTTCCGAAAGTCATCTTATATTTCCCAATAGATTTTCATGTTGTTATTTTTCTAACATGTTCTAAAAAAATCCCTTTCTGGTGGCTGTCGCTGATACGAGAGGAGTCTTGGCAGCGTCCATAAATAAATATTATGGAAGCTCAAGCATCAATATGGCATTTCCGCTAAATGTGTAAAGTTAATCGAAGTATCCATGAACGAAACAAAGGCTACCGTGAGTGGGTCTTGTCAAATTAATTTGCAATGAATAGTGAGGTGCCTCAAGGGAATATTGTTTCGCCTCTGTTTTTGCCTTTCTCGTGGAGTTATAAGAAGAGAAGTGAATTGGTGAGGAAGAGAGACCACCAATAAAATTCCAAAAGAATGAGTAGGACTTCGTAAGAGAGAGCCTTTCGCAGGTTATGCTTATATTCTTACTGATATTTCTCTCCTTATCCATTCATCGATCTATGCTCTTTTCGTATTCCTTTCACCCTATTATCATCGATAACAGGGAAATGTATAATTTCATATTTTTCCGCTAGTTCAATTATATATCTTTTTTTAATGGTTTTTCTTGTATCAGTGTACATATCGACACATTTTCGTAAATATTTTAAATCATTTAGGTCATTTCTTTTCGCATTTTTCATTGGGCGTTACAATTTCTTTTCATTGGTTTTGCAAAAAAATAAAAAATAAATAAATACAAAACAAAGAATTATAATTATTTCACCTTAAATCTCCACTGTTCCCCACAACCCTCTTAGAATCTTCCACCCCTGGACTCCTAAAATTTAATAAAGGTTCCTTTCCGACAAATATCAGTCGCAGGAACTCTCGTATCGAGTCTGGACATCCTACCACACCCCGAGACCCTCGAGATATCTTGGTCTCTCGAAGATGAAAACTGCAGCAGGATTGGAGGGTACAGGATACTGGTCTCAGGTGAAGGACTCTTCGTTAACGCCACTTTCAATGACACGACGCCCCACAACATCACCGTGAAAGACCTCGTTCCTTGTACCTCTTACGTCGTCGAGGTTCAGCCTTTGGCGGTGGATGGCTCGGGTGACCTTGCTCGGCCGTGCAATGACAGCTCCAAAACAAACTCCTCTGGTAAGACTCCTGATGAAGAGTGAAAGGCTTCTAGCATTTTACCCAAGAATCATTAGGAAAATACATTAGTTTAAGTTAGGTTATAATGGAGTGTGACTTGATTCTAGCTTTCAGAAGAGAATCACTGTGAAAATTTTAGTATTACTTGTCAGAATCATTATAGATAATCACGTAATCACTGTACAGCGGGTGGGGATCTTGGCACGAAAGCAGGACGAGACTGGTACAAATCACTATGGGAGACCAGATGGTTAGTAATTAAAGTTAGACATTAAAGTTAAATGTAAAAAGAGACAGAAACTCTGTACTTAATCTTATTTGTAATTATGTGCGTTACATATGGATCAGCAGTATGCAGAAGCTTACTGAAAATTAAACTTTTGCTTTCTCAGGGGGAGATTAAATTATGTGAGATGGTTTGTGTTCATTTTGTATGCATAAAAATTGAAGAGAAATGTTACAAACAAATTCTTGTGTTCAACATTTTAAATGTTGAAATGATGTAAATATTGTGTAGTTTTGTTATTTCTACATAAAAGTAAAAAAAAAAAAAAAAAAAAAAAAATAATAAAAAATTTAAGTAGGAATCAGCGCTGAAAGGTGATTGGCACGTGTACAAAAAATCACTGCAAGATGCTAATCGATTCTTGAATCGGGTCTACTTGGTAAGATGTATCTAAAAATGGGACGTACTCTGGCATTTTGGAGGATAAGAAGTAGAAAACTTGATCATTATTATAGATTGAAAGTAAAGTATTTTTTTATTTTAGGTTAGAATTTTTGAAAAAAAAAATCTAGATGTCACTGGGAAGGCTTGTTCAAAAAAGTGGGATGCTAAAGCATTTTCGAAGGAATTCTTTATGCTATGAAGTCCGTCCAATTCTAGATGAGATTCGTTGTTGTGTTGAAGTAACTCGGACTTTTCTGTGAGAATCACTGTAGAAAATGACGGATTCTAATGATTTAGCTTAGAATCATACTTATAAAGTAACTCGCCTTGTAACTTGGAACAATTACAGATATTAAAGTAAACTTACAGTTCAACTGGAAAAAATTATAGAAATTAAGAATTCCAACATCTTAATTGAAACTGATTAAAAACTGGTATTTCGCAATAGAACCGGTATTAAAATAATCATACTTTTAACTGGAATTTCTAGGATTATTGTTGTCCTTATCTGACACAAGAGTTGGGGGGAAGGGGGGAGACCGTAGTTAATAAAACGTGATTTATAAGGACATAATCTTAAGTCTTTACATTGGAATAATATAATTCATCATAAATATGTTACAGCAAATCATCCGTGTAAACTGTAAACTGCAACGTTCGGGTTTCTAAAAATACAGCGTTGTTAAAAGCTACTTGACTTAAAAGAAAAAGAAAGTTAATGGTAGAAAATGCTTTCATTATTTCTTTCAGCGCCTGGTCCTACAAGCGAGGTATTCTGTGAAGAGCCCTCGACCGGATACGAATTTAATGTTTCGTGGTCCCCGCCCTTGCGAAACAACTGCGTCAGAAGCTACTCTCTGAATTACACCGGAAGTGTCCTCTGGTCAGAGGAAACGACTCAGGCCGAGAACGTTAGTTCTTCGTCTCCATTTCAACTGCAAGGATTGATACCCTGGACCTTCTACAATGTCTGCGTTGCAGGAGTAACTGAAGACGGAAGTGAGGGCGCTTATAACTGCTGCACTACCACAACAGCGCAAGAGGGTATGTCACCAGAAAATCCTTCATCACTTCAACATTTGTATTATTTTCCAGTTTCCTCAGCTTTATTTAACTTGTGGTCTGTGAGTATTTACATGATATCCAAAATCCCAAAGGCTCACTGTTGAATTATACGATATCTTAATTTCAAGTTAACTAAGTAGAGGAGAATTTTCCTCTGATATGTTTCCCTTCTCATTGCGTCGCTTAACGAATTGCTCCATTACTTGTGTGTTGCTCAGTCCATTATCAAATGGTTATTTTTCACAGCTCCTGGCCCTCCTGAGAATTTCGGTGCTAATGTCATGGGACCATCCACTGTAGAATTCTCTTGGGATGCTCCCATCGAAAAGAATGGCAATTTGACGGGATATCGCATTTCTTGGGACAATGGAAGCAGATCAGTTACAACCAGCGAATATCAAGCAACACTTTCTAATTTGGCTTCAGAGACCAGTTATAATTTTACAATTCAGGTGAGTAATATATACGAAACTTATTGAAATGTTACAGTTCGGTAGAGTAAAATGGTCTGAAGTGAGTGACATTAGGGTCATGCCTTCTATTTATTATTATTATTCAGAAAATGAACCCTGTTCATATGAAACAAGCCCACAGAGGCCACTGACTTGAAATTCAAGCTTCCAAAGAATATGGTGCTCATTACGAAGTAAGAGGAGGTAAAGGGAAATACAGAAAGAAGAGGTCTCTCTTATTAAAAAGAAAACAAATTGATAATTTGACAAATAAATAAAAATGTATTAAAATGCAAGTTGAATAGCGTTCGGGTAGTAATGCATTGCATCTTGGCTTGAACTTTCGAAGTCCTCAGGGAGACTGTTCCACAGTCAAACGGTGAGAGGAAAAAAGGACCTCTGGAGCCGAGAGGTTCTACAGCGAGCCACATTTAATGTACATTGGTGCAGCTGTTCAGGGAATCTGGTTGCACTGAGCAGGAAAAGGGGATCAGAGATCAATTGTGAATGTGAATCTGAATGGGGAAGATCTCTGTTAAAATACAACTTATGAAAAAGTGACAAACCTCAAGAGACCATCAGCCAATGGTCCAAGTCATAACTACTACTATTACGAAACAGAAACCTACCACCACGAACCTTTCTATCTACAAGAGACAAACCTCTGGCATAAGCAGACATCCACACCAGAAAAAAGTAATCTAGTAAAGGAAGCACAAATGACCTAAAACAGGTTGTATTGGTTTTATCACTGTTGTGAATATATGAAGCTTCATGAACAATACCTAACTTTCGCGTGACATTTGCTGAAACTTTCATTAGATGTTTCTCAAAAGTAAGTTGTCGGTCAAAAGTTAAACCTAGAACAGCTAAAGCTTCAGACTTATTCAGGAAAGCCCCATCCAACTGGAGGGGAGGATGGGGTGGGAAATCTGTACGAAATCTGCTAGTCAATAGTGCTTTCGTTTTACTCGAGTTCAGCCTCATACCCCACCGACTACACCATTCACTAATCAGCTCCATGTCCTGATTGAGGGTGAGGGCAGCTTTTTTTCTCGTAAGTGGAAACATCACTGCATCCACAAGTGTTGCATCATCGGCATACTGAACAATCTTGTTTTCCAGGCTTACAACCATATCCCATCTATGCACCAAAAATAACAGTGGACCAAGAACACTACTCTGTGGAACTCCGGACACAATAGGTCTTGGTTCACATTAACAGCAACTCGCTGCTGCCAACCAGTAAGGAAATCTTGAAGTATTCCTAAAACATATCCACCCACTCCACGATTCTGAAATTTATAAATAAGTGTTGTATGATTTACTAAATCGTAAGCAGCGCTAAAATCCATCTGAATTACTTAGGACTCAAAACCCTTATCAAGATTCTCTCGCAAATGGCATGACAAGTCTAAAAGAACATTGCAGGTACCTAACTGCTTTCTATATCAACATACTGACTATCAGCTAATAATCCTTTAGATATCACATGCTTCTATAGCGAGAGCACAGGGAGAATAGTGATTGGCCCGTCGTTACTACAGTCTGCAAATATGCCACTCTCTGGAACAGGCACAGTATTACTATGCTTGCGTTCATCCGCAAAGATGCTACGTCGACATAAAAAAATCTATAGAATTTACTAATCTTGAGAGACAAAACAATAGAAACTGTTTTTAAAAACCAAGGAAGAAACCTCCATGATCTTCTCCACCTCAGCTATCAATATTATCCAGAAGTTTCTTAACACCCCTTGAGCGCAATGCACATTTTTAAAGAATAGGTCCAGAAGTCTGTTTTCTTGTATTCAAAATATTTGAAATATTAATGGACTTCGAGTTATTATTTCAGTTAATAATTTGGACTTGGGTTGGAAACGAAAGCAAGAAAATAGCATCCCCTGCGGATGCGTGATAACGACAGGAAGGAGATAAGACTTGTTAACAACTTTCCTTCTAACCTTGCCCAACCCAACCAAATTCCCTGGCACTATGCCCCTGCACCACCTTTTATATGCGTTCCTCGATAGGCATTTAACCCACTAAAAGATCCCAAGTAATAAGATGTGTATCTTATGTGTGTGTGTGTGTGAGAGAGAGAGAGAGAGAGAGTTTACGTCTTTCCCACTCAATATCCTCACAGTCAGTGTCAACTTCCATCAGAGAAATATTAATAATACAAAGTAAGACGCTGAAGCCCTAAAAACCTACAATACAGTACATTTTCATTTAAATTCGTTCGTTGCGCAAGTCATTATACTCACCGCTCATCGCATTACCTCGGTCTTAGTAGGAAAAGAAGGGCGTAGATTAGGAACCACCACATTATTTCCTCAGAACAGCACTTTTCAAGCTTGAAAATGTTATGAAGATAAAACGAGACGCACTTCTTTTCCTACTGAGACGGAGATTTCCAAAACTGTCTACGTTCACCATTAATCGCATTACATATTTTATAATGACAAACTTGCTGTTCCTCTTTCATAAAGGCAAAAACTGAAGAGGACAATTTCGGCGAGGGCAGCAGCATTGACTTAACTACAGCTGAAGAGAAGGACTACGCTCCCGCCATCGTTGCCGGGGCGTCGGTGACTGTATTGGTACTCATCATTGCTGTCCTTGCTTTTGTGTACAGGCTCAAGCTTCGAAACTTTAGGACCAAGATGGTGGCAAGGTAGTGTTTATTAACTACGGGTTGTCTTTAGTTATGTAAAATACTTTAGCCAGCTACATCAGGGACTTGACCGTCACTGTTTGTTAATCTGAGGTGCATTTCCTGGGAATGGATTCACAAAATTAGATCATTTCGAAAATGAGCCATTTGATATGAGAGAAAGATTATGACGATGTTCAGGAAGCACAATCTTAGTTTTAAGAATACTCTTTTGCGTATAAATCCATACCTGAATTTAGATATTATAAGATAATCCGATATAAACTTACTGGACATCATTATGTTCAAAGGACACAGATTTGTAGAAGCATTCAATAAAAGATCTCTTGAGCATTTCTCTGCCAACATCAAAATTTCAAATAGTTCTTTGATTGATTTTATTACCACTTCTTCTTCGTGAGCCAGTGGTCAACCATTTTAATGCAGTCTTGGAATTTCAGACGTTTCATCATCGCTAAATGCACGAACAGCATGAATATAGTTTCTTAATGTCTTCAGCATTTATCAGTATACAAATCTATAGTACTTTCGTCATATTTAGCTAATAATTGACTTATTTACATCCACATTACCTTGCCAGCTGTGTTCTTTTTACACTGGTTAAATTAAGTTTATTTTGATGTCCATATTCATGATAATGAAAAACAAATATTACTACTCGTAAAAGTGAGCAGTTTTGTTTTCTCCTTTACAGGATTCGCGGAAGAAGTATTTACTCTACATCGACTTCTTCTCACAATGGGTACGATATCTCATTTTCAGTCACGAGTTGATCATATCTGGATCAGAGCTTTGCTTGCGCAGACTATTCCTCTGCACGGTTTACACGGATGAAAAACTCTAAAAGTGACACAAACAAACATACATAGACACATTTTACATAAATATATAAGTAAAATGTGTTTGCGATTCCTAGTGCATAAGTAACGCTGTAATTAACGATTCTGAATATTTGCCACTATCTTCGACCCCAAACTTCCGTTCCCACAACACTTCTAAATTAGTACAGTTTATAAATTTTCTGTGTACAGAGGTGATAGACTTAAAAGACATCTATTTGTTTGCCTTAGTTAGAATATTGTTCTACTGTGCCAACTCAGTGGAGTTTTAGTATCTTGCTCTGAACAAATTTAGCACAAACGGTGGCTTTCTCTTTCCTGACAAAGGCAACTTTTCATTCGATCCTCATCAGGAGGCTATCTTTCATAAAATGCCATTCAATCGAGAGCTTTCATCATTACCTTAATGTGTGACTTTGGACTGAGCAATGGTACTTATTTTGCTAAACATTAGCGCCCGTATTCTGTTGAGGTGTCATTATAGCACACCACACTGCCCAGCTCCTCAGATCATATCATGAAAACCTATGGAACAGTCTTCTAGGCAAAGTCATGGCTGCTGGTGTTTAAAAGTAAAAGATGCTGTAATACCACTTTTAAGTGACTGATCATTCATCTATATAAATTACACATTTTCCGGCAAACAGCATATTAAAATCACTTTCTGTTTGACAGTCACGTGATGCCACCGATAGAACGCCCCTTCAAATCTCGGCAAATCCCAGACACAAAACCCATGAAGAAAGATGAACTGCGACAGTACATCGCTGTGAGTATTTTTCCTGATGCGTTCAAGCAACCACTTACAGAAAAGCTATCACTTCATTGTTATTTCTAAACTGATACCTATGTATGCAAGTCCGTATTTAATTGGCGATATATATTTACTATTATCATATTGTTCCCTAAATTTCTCACCATCCTCTACTTCCACTACAGCAGCTTCATACTACCCTGTGTTTTATTTAGTATCTCCCTTCCTCTGACAAACTCTCTCTTCACTCTGGTCAATGAGTTCCTCGTTGGACGAGTGGTTTATGCGCTCGCCTACCGATTCCGTAATCCCGAGGTCGATTCCCCACTCTGCCAACGTGGAGATAGAGGAATTTGTTTCTGGTGATTAGAAATTAATTTCGTGATATAATGTGGTTCGGATCCCACAATAGGTCCCTTTGATAGGTAACCAACTGTTTCCTATTCACGTAAAAATATCTAATCCTTCAGGCCAGCCCTAGGAGAGCTGTTGATCACCTCAGTGGTCTGGTTAAACTAACATATACTTTCTGGTAAAGATCAGACATACCCCCAACCCCTCCTCTCAGCGATACATCCACGAACTAACGCTTTCAACACACTCTACTGACAGAGTCTAACAAGATCTTCCTAACCATTTTTTTTTTGTTTCTTCTATAAAATCTTCTTTGGAAACATGGTCACCGATCATCCTTCTGTCAAGTCATAAGACTTCCTATAATCCTCCACTCCAACTCCTCCATACCTACAAATTGAGCCATCACTTTCCCTACCACCTTTGTTTGCAAGTTATCAATAAGCTAATAATAATGATATATACACACACATAATATATATATATATATATATATATATATATATATATATATATATATATATATATGCTGGTGCTAACAAGGAGAAAATGAAAAACTAAGTTCCGAGTATTTTCGTATAATTGCTACACATTTTCAAGGTACAATAAACAAAGTAAGAGAATTTTTGTACTACATAAGAAAATTTGGCATAAGAAAAAGACGAAAATCCCTTTAAGGCAAAACAGCAGTTAGAATCACTTTAAAACAAAACAGCAGTTAGAATAAGTAACAGTAAAACAATCTTGCAGGTCATTTCTTATTACAAACAAGCTAAGTCTCCAACACCTCAAAACCTAACAACAAGATTAGTAGTTAAAAACAGAATGACGTAATTGATCCTTCTAATTACAGTAAAAGTATAAAATCACACTTCGAAGCGAAAATTAGACAACAAGCGTTAAAAAATACATACAAACAAAAATGAATTCTCATAGTCAAAAGGCTTAACAATTTCTTCAATAATAAAACCATCTAACTTAAAAAGACCAGAACTAATCTTCAATACGTCCCCATGATAAAATTTTATAAGAGTAGACTTCAGGATGTTACGTTTTATTTGATCATTACAAGCAATTATCGATCTGCACTTCTGCCAGTCAAGATAATGATCAAAATTCATGTTATTTAAAAACATAGCATTGGAAGACTGAAAAGTTCTTATACTATACTGATGTTAAAATACTCGTACATTTAGAGCTTTGCCAGTTTGACCAGTATATATCATTAAGCAATCCCTACCATGGAACCTCCTATATACAACTTTCTGTGTCTTGGGGAGAGTTTTTAATCGGCATATTTCTCACTGTATTAGTGGTACTAAAAACAGTACTTTAATTTTCTCACTGTATGGTAAAACTAAAAAGTTGTCCTTCTTAAGAGGTGTTTTTTCTTTTAACGAGAAAAAGGTTTCCCTAGCCATCTTCAAAGCTTAATCGAAAAGAGAATTTGGGTATTTTAAATCAAAAGCAATATTGTAAATCTTGTCAATTTTCAGGCTATAAAAATTCTGGACTAAATATTCGTAGAGAGCGGAGAAACATTGATGAAAATTCGTTTGCTTTCACCTGATCATTATGGTTAGAATAGTAATGAATATATGAGCAGACATTTGTGGGTTTTCATATACTAAAATTTACATTTCGTACTAATCTTATGTATATTAACATCCAGAAATGGTAAAGCCCCATCCTTCTCTTCTTCAAAAGTAAATTAAATTGAAGACACTTATCCACTAAGTCTATAAAGAAACATTTCTACATCCTCAGATATTAGCCATAAAAATACAATGTCATCAACATAAAGATATCATATAATTCCATTCGTAAGTTCAGAAGGTAACAATCTCTTTTCATAATACTCCATATACAGATTACTTAGGACAGGTGAAAGGGAATTCCCCATAGCCATTCCAAACTTAATAAATATAAAATTTCTTATGAAATACAAATTCACTGTCAATAATAAGTTTGATTAATTCAATTACCACTTCTGAAGGGAAAGGTCAATCAAAGCTATCTAGTTCTTCACTTACAATGGATAAATGATCTTGCACAGGAACCCTAGTGAATAATGAAGTTACATCAAAACTTATGAGTTTAAAATCAAACATCACATTTACCATTTACACCATCTAGTTTTTCAACGAGAGAGACCGACGTTATTTTTAAGAGTAGTAAGAAACATGTTTCCCACAAGACGTGTTAAAATACGGACTAACCATTTAGATAACTTGTATGACACAGATCATACAGAACTTATGGGTCTCAAGGAGGTTATTTTCTTTGTGAGTTTCAAAAAGGCCATACAAGTATGGCAAAGAAGCTCCCTGAGTTGTGAACTGCTTTCTTAATATCCCCTTCAACTTATTAAATTCACTTTTAACCTTTTCAACAGAATTTTTACTAAAGCATTCATATGTTGAAGTGTTACTTAATAATCAATTTTTTTCATGTAATCGTTTTTATTCAGTATTAATAAGGTATACGACTTTCCAGCCTTCGTCATATATTTTCATCCCTCTTTAAATTTTCAAAAGACTACATGAATCGGGCAGGGACACCAGAGAAAGGTGGTTGAGACATAAATCTATAAACTACACCTTTACATGTGCTTACATCTTCACAAGGCACTTGACCAAATTTCTCCAGTTTTCAAAAGGACTTGGCAATTTCAGCACACTCAAACGTTCCCTGAGACACCACAAATTTCAGGCCATAGCCCAAGCCCCGCACAGGGATTTTTATCCAGAATTTTGTCAATCGCCTTGTGAAGATGTAAACATATGTAAAGGTAAGGTTTATGGATTTATGTCTCAATCACACTTCCCTAGTGTCCCTGCCCGATTCATGAAGCGTTTTGAAGTCTTTTGTACAAATGTTTCTGTGTAAACTTCATGAATTAGTGCCTTAGATTAAATTTACTTTTGAAGAGGAGAAAAATGGGGTTTTACCATTTCTGGATGTTAATATTCATAGGATTAGTACGAAATTTAAATTTTCCGTATATAGAAAACCTATATATGTCTGCTTATATATTCATTACTATTCTAACCATAGCAATCAGGTGAAATCATCCGCATTTTCATCAATGTTTCTCCGCCCTCTGCGAATATGTAGTCCAGAATTTTTAGAGCCTGAAATTGACAAGATCTACAATATTGCTTTTGATTTAAAATGCCCAAGTTCTGTTATCGACAAAGCTTTCAAGATGGCTAGGAAAAGCTTTTTCTCGTTAAAAGAAAAAACACATTTTAAGACAGACAACGTATTAGCTTTACCCTACAGTGAGAAATTTAAAGTATTGCCCAAGTTGCTCAAAACTCTTGATGTAAATGTGGTTCTTGGTAACACTAATACAGTGAGAAATATGCTGATTAAAAATTCTCCCAAGTAAAAACTTTTCAGTCTTCCAATGCTATATTTTGACATAACATGAATTTTGATCATTGTCTTGACTGGCAGAAGTGCAGATCGATAATTGCTTGTAATGATTATGTAAAACGTAACATCCTAGAGTCTGCTCTGAGAAAATTTTATCGTGGGGACGTAATGAACATTAGTTCTGGTCTTTTTAAGTTAGATGGTTTTATTATTGAAAAATATTAAGCAACTGTATACAAACATTTTGTGAATAACTGTCCGACCTTAGTCATGTGTTTGGTTATTTGCTCTTTGACTATGAGAAGTCAATTTTGTTTGTATGTAATTTTTTTATCACTTGTCTAATTTTCCGTTTCAAATGTGATTCGATACTTATACTATAATTAGAAGGATCAGTTACGTCATTCTGTTTTGAACTACCAATCTTGTTGTTAGGTTTTGAGGTGTTGGAGACTTAGCTTGTTTGTAGTAAGAAAGGACCTGCAAGATTGTTTTACTGTTACTTATTCTAAATGCTGTTTTGCTTTAAAGGGATTTTCGTCTTTTTCTTGTGTCAAGCTGTGTATCAATTACACGAAAGTACTCGGAACTTAGTTTTCATTACTCCTCATTGTGACGAACTTGCGACTTTAATGTTACGCGAAAGTTTTACGGATCCCCTCGCAAATATATATATATATATATATTATATATATATATATATATATATATATATATAATATATATATATAAATATAAATATATATATATATATATATATATATATATATCGAGCTACATGTCCTTTAATATCTAATTCGCTCTACCTCGAAATTTAATATATTTTCATATATGCTTTAAACCGAAGGGGAATTTTTTCTCGATAAATAGACTTGCCTGGACCTGGGGCACGAACCCACGGAGCCTTTCAAATCCAGGAATGTCAGTGAAGCTTTTACCTACCTAAAAGTTCATGTCGCCTCTCACCCTCAAATACCTTTCGCGCGCAGGTAATTCGTTGGTTTGGAGACATCATCAACCCACCCCAGACTCCGGTAGTGTTGTAGTGCTTTTGACAGCACGTAGCCAATCTATAAGTCATATCACATTTCCATTATTCATATACATATATCGAGCTACAATGTCCTTTAATATCTAATTCGCTCTACCTCGGAATTAATATATTTTCATATATGCTTAACCGAAGGGGAATTTTTTTTTCGATAATAGAATTGCCGGAAATGTGATATGACTTATATATATATATATATATATATATATATATATATATATATATATATATATATGTGTGTTGTGTGTGTGTGTGTGTGTGTGTGTGTGTGTGTGTGTGTATAAATGATAAGACGGCAGTGGCTGCAAAACATTGATTATCATGTTCTGACAAATCCTGACACAAATATAGAACTAAGACTAAATACAAATCATTCCAGGACCTCGAATTAGACTCCCAGAAAGGCTTGGAAGAAGAATTCGCGCTCCTGAAGAGCGTGAGTAGCTCTCACCCTGACGAGGTCTCCAAGGCCTATTATAACAAACAGAAGAATCGCTATGCTAATATTCTGCCTTGTAAGTTAGCTTGTAACTTATTTTTATTCTATTTAATCATTAGATTTTGTATCTTTTGCAGTATATCTTTATCGTAAACTATCGCTTACTGAACATTCAGGTCTAGACTTTTCTTAAATAATTGTTTTTAATCTACCTCCGTATTAGTTTATAGATTCTTACAGATATATCTGTATACATTTGCCTCCTTATTGTCAGAGTAAACAATTAATCAACTGATTAGCTAATCTACTCATATTTTTTACTTTAGCATTACTTTAGTATCTAACAATGCATTTAGCCTTTTTAAACATAGTTCGTGTGTTTGCTTTGATTTACTTTGGAGTTTAAAGACATGAAATTACATTATTGACCGTATAACAGTAATTAAGGTCACTTATACGAAATATTTGCAAAACGTAGCCTATTAATAAGCATTAGAAAAAGGAAAATGAAAGTGAATGACCATTTCGCTATAACACTCAAAAGTTGTGAAAAATAGAAAATATTTCTGTAGTTAATTTTTACAAAATTCTTCCCTTGTTATTGACAAGTATTCATATGGAGTCTAAATATTGTCAATCAAGTAAATTCGGCATTCAACATTACGCTTTCGTGAGATTATTTATTACGTATTTTAATGCAAAACATTACAAACTACAAATGATTTGGAAATCTCTTCTTGAATCATTTTCAGTGCCTTCCTTCGACGCTAAATCCCGTCCCGCCAACCGCTCACTTTTTCACTATCTTTCGGGATTGAATTCTATAGGACCATTAGGTTGCCCATCACATCAGCTTCTGCTTTTGGAAAAAGTCCATGTCACTGAAATGCTCGATTTCTATTTTCCAGATGACCATACAAGAGTTGTCTTAAAAGGACAAGATGGGGTCCCAGGATCAGACTATATTAATGCCAGCTATATTGAAGTAAGTCTTCATGATTTTCCTCTATTTTATATGTATATATATATATATATATATATATATATACATATATATAATATATATATATACATACATATATAAACATACATTATATATACTAGCAAACATATGTATACAGAAATTAAGTATGATAAATTTGTAAAGTGGCTAAGTCTACGGGCACAACCAGCCCCATTTCAGGGAATTACTTCTCATCACCAACCCCACTTCGGAGGAGTGGGAGGTAGGATCTAAACCCCATTATAAACCATCTTAGGAGTCCCCACTATAACCTTGCTAAGTATCATGCCCATCGGACCAGCCATTTGGCCGTGACTGAATGACAGACGGACGGACAGACATAACGCTCATTTTAGTAATATATATATATTATATATATATATATATATATATATATATATATATATATATACATTAAGCTACAAATGTCCTTTATTATCCAGTTCGCTCTACCTCGGAATTGATATATTTTTATGTAGGTTAACCGAAGGGGAAATTTTTAGTTGATAGTAATTTTGTAATCTTGTGGATTCCAACCAGTGGACAGAGGAGAAATCAGGACCTCAGTTATGGAGGAGTTATGGAGTTCCATTTGACAATGTCTGTGAGAGAGAGAGAGAGAGAGAGGGTAGTTGGTGTTTGGATGGTTAACAACTGAATTGGCTGTTGGTGAGTTCTGGGTTGTCTGCTGGTGCTGTTGGAGTTTAGATTTCTCTGTTTTGAGTGAGTTTTTAGTGAGTCTTTGGTCAGAACTGGTGAAGTAAGTAGTGTTGACAGCACAGCATAGCTCAGAGTATCTGGAGTTAAGTAAGTACATGTGCTTGAGTTTTTTTTGTTCTATGTGTAGTTATAGGTCAATTGTCCTGCTTGTATTCTGTAGTGTAAAGAATAAAGTGTGACTGAGGGTGGGTTTGGCAGCTGAGGTGATTAGGTTTATGTGGGGGGGATTTGCCCAGGAGTTTTTAAGCTTGTGATCCCGCCAAACAGTGACTTTACTAATTCGGCCAACAAGTCCTCTGTCTGCTGGTTCGAATCCACGAGAGGATGAAATTATTATGAAATAAAACTCCCCTTCGGTTAACATATATGAAAATATATAAATTCCGAGGTAGGACATTTGTAGCTTAATGCATGTATATAAAGAACGGTGATGCGATAAAAATTAACATATGAATATAAATATATATATACATATACATATACTATATATACATATGTATACATATATAGATATAAATATATATATATATATATATATATATATATATATATATAGGGGAATTTTTTAGTAGATAAGAAATTTGTCGGCTCATGGGTGCGAACCATCGAACCCAACAAATTCAGGCCACACAGTGAAGCCTTAAACCACAATGCCACCAGTTAACATATATGAAAATATATTAATTCCGAGGTAGAGCGAATTAGATATTAAAAAACATTTGTAGCTCGATGTATATATATGAATCACGGTAATGTGATATGACACATATATATCTATAAATATATATATATATATATTATATATATATATATATATACGTATATATGTATATATATATATATATATATATAATATATATATATATATATATAATATATATATATAGGAACTATGGTCACTTTCACAGGGTAAATAAATATATACCTCTGACAATTTCCTGTATACGCTTATCATTTTATCATATGTATCGGATCCCACTGGGATATAATTCAAGAAACCCTAGATCCCATAGTTGAATTCAAACCAACATAAGACAGGTAAGGGGGAAGCTAGCCTTAACCATTCTCCCCCGAAGAACGATAAAATACTATATTTCAATTCAAATAGACACCAGATTAATATAACATAGCTGGAATAGACACATCGACAACATCGCAGTGTTTCGTGTAGCACTCATCGCAATTTTAGGCTTAATTCTATGTTGTTTTGAGTATCTTTTATCCTTCGCATTTCCCGCATCTACCTAATGAATTCCGCCTCCCCACTTTTTCCTTACAATTTTAGTTAGCAAATAATACATTTTTCTACACATTTTCTACTTCTAATACCAGTAAAAGAAACTCACTTTCTCCCTACATCATCCTTTCATTTTCAACTTTGACCCATAAACCTTAATTTTTCCCTTACATTTTTAGTTTTCTGGAAAAAAAAACTACTGAGATGGCTATTTGTCCGTCCATTCACACTTTTCCCGTCCTGCCTCAAATCTAGAAAAACCACTGAGGCTAGAGGGCTACAAATTGGTATGTTGCTCATCCACCCTCCAATCTTCAAACATATCAAACTGTAGCCCTCTAGCCTCAGTAGTTTTTGTTGCATTTAAGGTTCAAGTTCACCCTGATCGTGCATCTGGTACCGCTATAGGTGCCAACACACACACGCCACCACTGGGCCGTGCCTGAAAGTTTCATGGGCCGAGGCTGCGAGCTTCATACAGCATTATACGCTGTACAGAAAACTCGACTGAGCAGAAAAAACTTCGGCGCATTTTCTTTTACTTATCTTGCTATGACTCAAACAACCTTGCCTCTCCCCGTACATTGTTTTGTTTTTTTTCTTTTTTTTTTTGATGACAAGAAACCCTCCCTATCCCATAATTTTTATTTATTATACCCCACTGAAAAATTTCATTACTACCTTATACTTTACTTTCCCTCAGGATATCAGTGACAAGAGGACTTTCATAGCCTCGCAGGGGCCCAAGGACTCCACAGTACCCGACTTCTGGAAAATGATCTGGGAACTGGAATGTTTCAACATCGTCATGCTCACGGATCTCGTGGAGAGAGGAAGGGTGGGAACTTACGTAGTTTTTGTTTTATAGATTATATGTATGCAGCTTCCCCCCTTTCTTATTCTTCTATGCCTTTATTTCTTCATTTTTTTTTTTTAATATGACTATCTACTCTGAGGAAACTTGCCAGGCTCTGATCTTGTTCAGTACGAAAATTAGATTAACGAAAAATAGGAATTAAGAACAATTTACTTGGAGAACTCGATGTTGCTAGTGATGGTTAAGTTAAGTATATCTTAGTTTAACCAGACCACTGAGCTGATTCACAGCTCACCTAGGGCTGGCCGGAAGGATAAGATATTTTGACGTGGCTAGGAACCAATTGCTTACCTAGCAACGGGACCTAAAGCTTATTGTGTCGAGAAATGAATTTCGCGAAATGAATTTCTAATCACCAGAAATAAATTCCTCTGATTCCACGTTGGCAGAGCGGGGAATCGAACTCGGACTACCGAATCGATAGGCGATCACGTAACCCACTTGTCCAACAAGGAGCTAAAATGAGGTTATAAATAGTCTTGCACATAATTTAAGTTAGGCCAGGTCGTAACGAATGTGTTTAGATAAACGATACTTTATTTGCTGCACGAACTTATGACTAATTGTAAAGGTGTCAAGCACAAATTCCAGAAGGCCACTTGGAAGATCGATCATTCATTCACTCTGCAAAACGAGATCCCTGCAACCAGGCAGTCTTGACCGTTTTGTTCTCGATGTTGCTCGTTTTGGAATATGAAATTCACGCCAAAGGCTAAGCGCTGAGATCTATGAGATCATTCAGCGCCGACATTAAAACTGAAACAATTGTTACGATAGGGTGGAAAGTATGATGAAAGAATGAGAATATGAACGAAGGTACAGTAAGAGGAATGAATGTGGTTGCAGCTAGTGGCCGAAGGGACACTGCAAAGAACCTTACGTAATGCCTACAGTGCACCGTGTGATGTACACTGACGGCGCTACCCCTACGGCAACCCTCAACATTATAAAAAAAAAAAAAAAAAAAAATTCACAAGGATATAAAAAAAGATTATGCCAAAAACTGAACGAGCTTAGGTAGCCATGACCATGTCAGTTTCTATGCTATAAAGAATAAGCCCAAGAACTAAATGAGTTTAGATGAGTGACCTTTCAGTTTCTTATTTTATAACTTTGTTTTAGTCTTGAGAATCTGTCACGATAACGCGCCAATTAGGTTAAGTTTTTCTCTTCATCCATTACACCTTGATTACTTTGATGCCTCATCCTTTGTAGACCTTAAATTCTCACTGATGCAATTTCTGTTCTAATCTATACAGGAGAAATGTTTTAAATACTGGCCAGACGTGGAGGAGAGTCCTCTGCAAACGGGGGATCTAACAATTCGCAACGTATCCGAAGAAATGGGTGAACTAACAGGTCATCAGAGATCTTGAAATCACTAACGTAAGGCTTTGTGTCAGATCTTCATGGGTTGACTGATGCGAGAAGAGTGGGAAAGAATATGAGATATAGACGAAAAGATTTGATACGAGAAAACTGATCGCAAATGTATAGGGTTGAAGGGCGGATATACGTATATTGATAAGAAATAATGAAAAGAAACTGCAAAGACTTGAAATAACCCGAATGTGTTTGTTAGAGGAGAAGGTGAAAAGAGACTGTGAGCGAGAGGAAAATTAAGAAATTGAAACCGAGATAAAGGAGTAAAGAATGTTATTATGTATATATGGGTGAGGGCGGAAGCTGTTGATTCGTGCAAAATTTATTTGGGAATAATGATGGTGGGATGAGGGAAGAGGTGAGTCTCTCTAAATATGTACCGCAAAGGAGACACTACGATGTCTCTGGAAGCCTAAGTTCTAATGTATGAAGGAATGAACACGCATACTCCCCTCTATGTCAGCAAATTCTTGGATATGGCAAGGGAAGGAAGGGAAAATGGTGAAACTTTTGTATTGTGCGCGAAATAAGATATTGAAAAGATGAAACAGAAGGAGATACATAAAACTGGTCAAAGGGTCACTTAAGATGAAAAATGACTGTTTTTAATCAAACCAACAATAAGTTCGTGGCAGTAATGTACACTTAGGAGTGGGTAGGAAGGAAGAGAGCTGAATAGACCAAGACGAGGATGTCTGAATAAATATGGAGGTAAATGGCAAAATGTGAACCCCACTTTGTGGTACATATTTAGAGAGACTCACCTCTTCCCTCAACCCACCATCACTATTCCAAAATAAATTTTGTACGAATCAACAACTTCCGCCCTCACCCATATATACATAATAACATTCATTACTCCGTTATCTCGGTTTCAATTTCTTCTTAATTTTCCTCTCGCTCACAGTCTCTTTTCACCTTCTCCTCTAACAAACACATTCGGGTTATTTCAAGTCTTTGCAGTTTCTTTTCATTACTTCCCATCAACATATATCCGCCATTCAACCCTACACATTTGCGATCAGTTTTCTCGTATCAAAAAACTATATATATATATATAATATAATAGAATATATATAATTATATATATTAATATATAGATATATTATATATATATATAATATACATATATATATATATATACGTATAATATATAGATTAATAATATATATATATATATAAGAATATTATAATTATATATTATATATCTATATTATATATATATATATATATATATATATATATATATATATATAGTTTGTATAAGTATGTGGTGTTGAATTTGTTTATAAATATCTTATCTTATTTACTTGTGGATAAATTCGCAATAGGAAATGTACAAAGGCTTTTAGTTATGTACCATACTTAATTATTAGTGAAAACTGAAATTTGATTATGAATTAAAATGTTGTCACAGGTATTCTAAATATGTTAGCTGGCAACCAGATATAAAATGTTTTAATTACACTGATAGCTAACGTGCTTTCCAATACTACTTCATGACACGAGTTATCAAAGCTTTAGTGCTCTGACATCACTTAGGGAAAGAAAAGAACTCCTCTGCCTACGGTATGAGCCATGAATATATTTCCTACAGTTAGCATATCACGCTGCTCCTATTGTACTATTTTAGAATATTTAGGATTGAATTTATTGTCCCTCCCATCCACGTGCAACAAACCAGCCATCTCGGTTTAATGATTCCTTAGAGAAAACACCGCTTCACTCTAATAACACCCCATTAACCTAAGGCCGGGTACTCACGTACAGGTTTACCTGTCAGTCTCCTTGTCAGTTCATCGAAACAGACGTTAAAACGTTACGTGTGGATGACAGAACTGATGAACTGATGGAATTACCTAATGTTCTTTCGACCGACTGACAGGTGATCACACGTGTGGACGGGTTACCAACGATTTTATGACAGTTCGCCACTGGACTTTGCCTGGGAAGGATCTCAGCCGCTCGGACAAGAATATGAATAAACTATGTATATTGGCCTGATTCATTCCATTGTTAGACAATGCGGAGCTATTTGTAGATCGTTGTGAGTCCAAATTTTAGATAAAAAAAAAAATCCATGCGATAGACAATTTGGTATAGGCCTAGACCAGTGTGCTGCCTTTTTATGAAAAGTGTTACTAGTGAAAGTAGGCTTCAAGGTGTATTTCATAAATAACTGAACCAACCCCTAGGTCTAATTCAACCTTATATATTCATTAATATTGTATGAGAATAGACATCTCTCTTTAATAGGCAATATTTATACCATACTCGGTTACGCCTTTTTGCTTCTTAATTATTTTGAAGCGAATTGCCATTTAGTTGTTGCCACGACGAAGGTTGAGCGAGAAATGAGGGCAATGACCTCGAATTGACTGACCGACTGACAGTTCTATTCTTGACGTGTGGACGATCATCCGTCGAACGGTCGTGGGTGGACTGACAGGTAAACCTGACCGTGAATACCCGGCCTAAGGATGATTCAGAACACCAATCTGCCACTTTATTAAACATCATCATCCTCAGAATTCGTACAGAACAATTGTATCTCCCTAATCATACCTCACCACTCTAATAATATTTCAGCAACAGAAAAGCACTGTATCCTCCTGAATCAGAAATGAATCCCCCCACCCCTTTTAATCGTGCGTCACCACTCCCATAGTACTACTGAAAGCAACTGTGTCCCTCTTCCAGAGCCACGTCAAAACCAAGCGAAAGATACGACAGTTTCACTTCACGGCGTGGCCCGACTACGGGGCTCCCAAGCACGAGGACCAGTTGTTAGACTTCATATCATTCATCAGAACCCAAAGAGAAGTGGTCGGAAAACCGATGGTCGTCCACTGCAGGTGAATATGTGTACCTGGAAACCTAGGTACTCTATTTTGCATGGGATGTCTTCTATCTACAGTTTAGGGAAGGGGAAAAATAAACTCTGACCTCGACGGCGGCGGCTGGCCGTCGTCTTTTGGAAGGGAAAGGGTTATCTGAATCTCATAAAGAGAATCCAGGAGAGAATTTTAACGTTTGGTAAACGGTCAGAACCGTACAATCCGGTGACACTATTTCCCGATGTCTGGAATCCTAAAAAGTTATTGTTACTGGTTTTGTTTGTATGGTGTTTTACATTGCGTGGAACCTGTGGTTATTCAGCAACGGGACCAATGCCTTTACGTGACTTCCGAACCACGGCGAGATTGAACTTCTATCACTAGAAATACACATCTCTGACCCCTCAGTGGAATGTCCGAGAATTGAACTCGCGGCCACCGAGGTGGCAGGCCTAGACCAAACCGACCACGCCACTGAGGCGCTATTGTTACCGGTAACTTTCTTGAAAGTAATTATTATTAATATCATTGGATGGATAATCACATGAAACCAGCTAAAGATGCCATTAGCTTGAAAACAAGCATTAATTGAACGGCATTCCGGTTTATAAAAAAATAGAATAAAATAAAAAATACGGGAGAAAGAGAAGTAATTTAAACGACAAAGTTGAAGATATAAGTTACTGCCTAAGAAAAAGAAAACATCGCTAAATTAAAAACAGCCGTTCATAACCATTATAACAAAGTTAGGAAAAGTACATCTTAAAGTAAGGGGTTTTATAAATGGTATTACTTAACTTTGGTTAGATTAGGATAGCTTGGGTACTCATATATTAAATGTAGTAGATTTGTACTTATAGTCTTATAATAGTAAAAAATCTTCTTGTGTCAGAACTTGCCATATTTTGAATCATAATGCAATGCCTAAGGTCACTGACTGACACAGAGAGCAATTTGAGGTCACAATAGGAGAATCATAAGGCTAACACTTATTAGAGCCTTGTAATTTAGGGCTTAAGAAGTTTCTTATATATATATATATATATATATATATATATATATATATATATATATATATATATATATATATACAAACACACACACACACACATATATATATATATATATATATATATATATATATATATATATATATATATATAATGGAATTGTGCGTGTGTTTGTGGGTGATCTTTAAGATCTTTAAGGCAGAAAGTATTCCCATGATAGCACTAATACTAACAGTTTCATAAAACAAAGCGAAACGAATAATTTTCAGTTAAATAAATACATGCAATTTTTTTCACATATTTTTTTCGTGGTCGAAAATACCGCATTCCATCATAAAGCTATCGCCATATTTGACATATAAAGAGATAGTGTCACCTGTCTTGCACAAATTCTCTCTCTCTCTCTCTCTCTCTCTCTCTCTCTCTCTCTCTCTCTCTCTCTCTCTCTCTCTTCATAATGTTTGTTGGCCACTGTAGCTCACTTTCTCTTTCTCAAATACTAATAGTAATTTTAATGATATTGCTGATACGTCTATAACACACGAAGAAGTTTCACCGTTACGTTGACGTTTTTTCACAGCGCCGGAGTTGGACGCACGGGAACCTTCATCGGCGCGTGGAACTTGATCGATTTGATCAGAAAGGAACCTTCTAGCCCCTACATAGACATTAAGAGAGAGGTCTTAGCAATGAGGGAATGCAGGCCTTTGATGGTGCAGTCTCAGGTAAGAAAACTCTCCCGGATGTAAACACTGACAATCCCAGAAGGTACAGAAGAGTTGATTTCAAGAAGTAACAACTTCGCAATTCCAATGTGTGGAAACGGGCAAGATGACAAGTCTGGAATTACAAAACCTTTTGAGGCTTCCACTAAAGACTTCTTATAGTTCCTAAGAAGTACACCGAAAAGTAATTAGCTGGTTCGAGGAACGTTCTACATCCAAAGAAATAAATTCTCATAAATTCTTGTCCGTGAGTTAAAGAAAAAATGCAGATATCCTTATAATTTAGTTTTTCGTGATCCCGTAAGATAAAACTTTGCTAATATCTGCAAGAAGTGTGACTTGTGGATACTTCCAAGAAGTATAGAAACGATGGCAATTTCAGTACCAGAAAATGCAGATAATAACAAGAAGTTAAATATGATTGTAATTCAGATACACTAATGGCCACATAAAAGAGTGCAGGCTTCACATGACTTGATAAGAAATTCATG
>NC_061100.1:40270990-40274620 GCF_015104395.2 Macrobrachium nipponense
AGGGCAGCGCTTGGTTTGGCCAGCTAATATATATATATATATATATATATATATATATATATATATATATATATATATATATATATATATATATATATATATATATATATATGTGTGTGTGTGTATGTGTGTACGTATAAGTAAGTAGGTACCTTTCTTATAATCACAAATCTATAATGTATATAATATGTGTATGCTTATCACGTTTATTTTGTATGTAAATATCTTTATGATAATTATGTCCATTATTGCCCTAAAAATGTAAACAGTTTTAAATATAAAATCATGTGTACAGACTTTTTAATCTTCCCATGTTATAAGATTTTCTGAAATACTCCTCAGAGTTTTACGCGATTTAGGTTGGACATGAAGTGGGACTGTCAATTTTTATGTTTAGGTCGACTAGGAGTGTTACCTTACTTTCTTTACTATGTTATGATAAAATATATTGATCTGGTAAGATCCGCCTATTAAAAGTTAAACTGAATAAATGAAAGGATTTTATACCGAAGTGGAATCGCAACAACGAAAGGGAAAGAAGTCCCTGATGGGAACAAAACTGAAAATGCTATTTGGAAATTTAAGAATAAAATTATTAAAATAGGTAGGTCAGTCGGTATTGCCTTGGCCTCCCACTCAGGAAATCGATGTGTATATATATATATATATATATATATATATATATATATATATATATATATATATATATAAAGATCAAAGCCCTAATCATTCTCACTAATGAATCCTGAATGATCCCCTGTGCAGCTTCATACACAAACAAAGATAGCTTATAAGCAGTTGTCAAACTTCGTTACACACACTGCACCATTCACTTCTACCTTGCATGTAAATTCTAGCTTCCCGGATTTAAAGGCCGCTCTTCCCATATGTATCCATCCTAATCGAGGTTTTTACTCGTGACTCTTCTGAATTATACATTCTTTTCCCCAAAACTATTATCCATTCTTTACAAATGACGGGCCATCCTCAAAACACTGATCCATCCTTTTAGCGGCAATAACGATTTTATGATATAATCTTCACATTTCAGTCCTATTCTGTTCCTATAGCACAATTACTAAATAAACAATTCATCCGCATTCGACTGTCCACTCTTGATTTTCCATAGAGGAAAATTAGCTCCGCAATTTCTTCATACTCCAGCTCTGGCTTTCATACACTCATACAGTAGTTCCCTCTCAATCTCACAACATCCAACTATCTGGCTTACTTGGCCATTCGACCATCATCCTTAATCTTTAATCCTAAGTGTCATTACACACACACACACTTAATATATATATACATATATAACATAGGAACAGCAAACGCTTCCTATTTTTTGTACTTGGTGGTGAACGTACTTAAGGTATGAGTAATGACAGCTCCCCAATTAGTCGGATGGTGAAGGAAATTTTATTTCCCCAACCGAAGATTGTTCAATGCTTGTTTCGGGAAATAGCCATGAAGTAATAGCCCCGGAATGTGTGCGTTGCCCTATACCCAAATACTATAGGTATATGGTCTGAAGAAGACTACTCCCCATGAATCCATGTAGGTATTCCTGCCACACACCCAAATAATGGAAGAGTGTAATGCAGGTTGCTGCTCTCAAAACAAAAAGGTTCATCATATTTCCAGGACAATTTCCTGGTAAGCTAGCAACTTCTAGTTCAGGAAGGAAGCACTACTCTAGGTAATGTTACAAAGTCTTGATTTAAAGAGAATTTCTAGGAGGATTAATGTTTCCCTTCCCTTCATCTATCCCTCGTAATCATTGTTTAATTTTGGAGGTCCACTACCGCCCCTCTTTTGGTCTGTATAGTCTATTCCACTTACTTGTTAGTTTCGTGTGACTGAAAAACTTGTTCATCTGTCATAACTATTTATTTCCGGTTTTTTAGCCTAACTAACTGATATTCATCATGATCCTATAGTTTTTAATTTTTTGGAAGTATAGTTTTGTAAGAGCTCCTATACATATTTCGTTTATTATTCCTAATTACGATGTACCTTGAAAAACATACTTTAGTTTAAATTCTTGCTCAGGCAAGTAGCCAATAATGCTTAATCTGAGTGGTTATGGCCGTGCTCTATAGAGATTAATGCACTATTAACATGGCTGCTTACTAAATAAACCTTATAACTTCTTCAGCAAATAATCTTGTAGACCATTATGAATTCCGTTGCAGTAACATTACTTTTACAATATCACAATTTTAATGTAATCCATACTTAATTTTTTTACGATGTTACATTTTTGTGGTAACGTGTTGCACTCCAGTTAATATTTGTTCTGTTGTTTTTACATGTTTACCTGTTAGTACTCCTAAGTAAAAAAAAAAATTCTAACCGAAAAACTTAGTCACTTACAATCGAAAATTCTAGTAATAACATCAGAAATGTAATGACAATATATCATTCTTCGTTTTATCGTACATCATTGCGAAAGTTTGTTTCGAAATGGGAAGATACTTTTGCTATGTTTCACTACTTCGTAATTTAAATTTTATTGGATTAGTTTCAACGGGAAGTGATATGTTACTGCTTTTGTAGCAAACATCAAACGCTGAAATAGATCAAGTACAACTGCAAAAGCCAGAAATCGGTACTGTACTGGCACGTGAGTCACTTGTAAACAAATTCATACGCGAGAAGCAAAAATTATCGTTGAATTTGGTCTCCTTAATGATAGTCCAATTATATTTCCTGTATCATACGTCCGAAGAGGTAAAACTCACCCCAAAATTCTAAAACCGACTAACATTGAAGGCACTTCCTCTTTGTTTCGCTTCAAGAGAATTAGGAAAACGACGCAATTTTTTCAATTGCAATCGACCAGACATAAGAAAATATTCTCTAAACTTTCAGACCTACGCAAGGAAGGTGGGGAATTCATAAACGTTTTCTAAGTCGAAATTTTATCTTGCCATTTGGGATAAACTGGGAGTAATGCAGTGTATTAGTAGTGGCGACAGTGGTGCCAAAGGTGATCGTAGTAGAAGTACAAGAATATGGATGCACTCAAGACCGGAAGTTTCACAGCGTAAAAGTCTGAAGATTAGTAAGTGATCAGGTCCGTTGATTCGTCTCTTTACATTCTTCATCTGATATTTTATGGAATAAGCGCCTAATGTAAGTCTCGTAAGTAAGTATTACAAAGTATGTCACCATCTCGTTACTTTAGCTGCAAAGTTCTTCTCCACAAGTTGCAACAACTGCTTACTGAAACGGGGCTTTGGAACATTGGCCAAATGTAAATGGTTGGAATGTTTTTTAAGGAAATTACAAAAGTTTTCTGAAAAGAATGCTGAGCAATAAGGCTCATTTAAGCGTTAAGTAATATATTAAGACTATTCGACGCTTTTTGCAGTTATGGGACTGAATTTTGCAATAGATTGGCGATAATTACTGCACAAAGTTCCGTTCATAAACATCAGATAAAACTGTAGAGTATTCGCACTGTTTTCACATATGGGGATTTTTTCAGTAGGAGTTTACTTTGTCAGTCACTGAATTACCAATGAATACTTACACACTTGATAATGTGTTCACAATTAGCTCAGCACCCAGCAACTTTTAATCCCAAATAGTTTACAAAGACAAAGCACTAAATGAGTTGATAAATAC